>NW_025335269.1:33210979-33230152 GCF_004798865.1 Varanus komodoensis
TACGTGGGGCTACCCTTGAAGACAGTCCAGATACTTCAATTGGTTCAGAATAGAGCTGCCAGGCTGTTGATGGGGACTGGGCATTATGCTCACATGACTCCAGTCCTCCGTCAGCTTCACTGGCTTCCCATTGAAGTCCGGGCCCAATTCAAGGTGTTGGTGATCACTTATAAAGCCCTAAATGGCTTGGGTCCTGGCTACCTGAAGGAGCGCTTACGTCCATATATGCCCGCCCGCCCCCTGAGATCAGCGGGAGAGGCCCTTCTCTGGGAACCTTCCGTGAAGGAAATTAGGAGGGTAGGTACTCGGAGGAGGGCTTTCTCTGCGGTGGTGCCCAATCTATGGAATGTGCTCCCCAGGGAGGTCCTCCTGGCGCTGTCGTTATTTGTTTTTCGGCGCCAGTCAAAGACCTTTTTATTCAAGCGTCATTTTAATTGTTAATGTTATTTTTATTTTAAAGTTTTTTGGCCAGGGCTACTTATTTTATACAGTTACATGTATTTTATATTGCTATTTATGTATTTTAATTTATTTATTTGTAAGCCGTCCCGAGGCTTCGGCGAATGGGGTGGCCTAGAAATTTTCTAAATAAATAAATAAATAATGACCAGGGACCAGCTGTCCAGGGCCTGGCAAAGAGCATTTGTGTTACATGTAGCACATTTTACAAATTTGATGCACAGTTTATACACATTATTCATCTTGGCTATATAAGGCACGTCTTTGTCACATGTTTAGGATTGCAATCACACTCAGAGAGAGGTGGGGAAGAGAGAGAGAAAGTTTGTTCACTGAATGGATGCTAATATTGTACATAAAGAAAAACAAAAATATCTACACAATGCTAGCCATGGAGGTCAGTGTCACCAGCTTTCCAAGTGAAGCACACTATTTCCACCTGTTGTTGAGTAGTTAGTTGAAGAACTGACTCATGAAAAGACTCTGAGTGCATAGGTCCTGGAGCCTAGCACCTGCAGGACTGGCATTCTTGGCTCCAAAGGGGATCGCCACTTCACTAATTATGTATACATGGGAAGATACGGAATCAGGTATGTTGTTAAAATGAAATCATTAGAAGTTGACATCGACACAGCAAGCAACAGCTACCCAGATCTCAAGCCTACTCAAGGCCACTACAGTGCAAAGAATTCAAGAAGGCGCACCAGATTGTAATGCATGGCTACTAGAAAACATTTGTGTACTTTATTTTTTAAAAAGAGCTTTACAATGATGAGATATATTTGTGCGTATCACATGATTCATTGGAAGTTAGTATCTGGCGCTAACATCATATTAAACTCACCTAACTGGATATTAAGGTCCTCATAGGAAGCCTTCATCCAAATGGGGCAAGGCAAAAGGGCCCTTTCAGCAGCAAGACGGTCTCTGCAAAGGTCTCCTGCCACCTACTTACAGTGCTTTGTGAAGACATTTCTATCACACCAATTATTCTAAGCACTGCTTTTAGTCTGCTGCAGGTTTTAATCTGTTTTATTCTTTACTGTTTTGATGAATAGTTATATCGCATAATTTTAGAGTGTTGGACACCGCTCGGAAAAGTTCAGTTACTGGGCAGTTCCAAAGTACAGTAAACAGGCAAAGAAGAAATCAAGCCAATCCATGTGAAGTGCAAGAGGTGGAAGAACATCTTGAAGTGTCATTATTGTTACGTTTTGAACAAGTGCTGGGTCATCCCTACACAGCGGCAGCGGGGTGTGGGAATGCAGAAACTTCAGTTGGAAATAATTGCATCAAAACCACAATTCCTCTTCACTGCCATTTCTTTGCCACATTAAATGAAGCCTTTAGAGATCCCTGTGGAGACAGAGCAGCAAAGTTTTAATGTTTAACCAAATCTTCCAAGATGTGGAACGTTTTACAACTCACGACCAATGAATGGAAAACACAGGCCCATTTCACTGTTTGAGCCTTACCTGTAGTCCTATCAAATGAATCTTCAGTGGTACTGAGAGAAATTTGCATAATCCTATAGTGAATAAAATCTGGCAGTTTTGCCTTCATTTTAAGGGCTACAGCTGGGCCCAGTTCTTATGGCATTGCAATATTCCATGACAGGCACTTTCCCTTCAGTAATTAGCATGTGGAAATCACAGAAACGTGGCCTGAAGCTAAGGGGTGGTGATGGTTGGGTAAGCTAGTGGTAAGACCCCCCCCCCATTTATATCAGATCATGAGGTAAGTCCTAAGATCATTTATGTGGCATAGGGCTATGGAGTTAAAAAGTAATAATGTTTTAGCAGTATCAGAGGAATAGAATAATAAATATGTTATCTGAATGCACGTGGGAAGATGACCTCTAGGCTGGGTGTATGCTTTTATAAAGTGGCTCAATGCAATCCTTAGTGCAGAACACAGACATGGGGGGGGGGATTATAATGATCTTAGATCAAAGGTGAGGAAGCTTAGGCCTATGGATCAAATCCAGCCTGCTTGATTTCTCCATATGGCCAACTCCTTCGTGGCCCCACTCCCTTTCCTTCAAGCACCAACAAATGGCTGCTTTCCAGCCATTTTGCAATCGGAGCTTTAAGCTAAAATATGCTGGGTTTTTAATTGTTTGGGCTCCCTTTTGCCTTCAACCCTTTGTACCAGGCACCACAGGAATATGGCCCCTGAGACCTTCTCTATGTGAAAGCCAGTCTGGGGTAGAGGAGATATTTTTAGACTAGGGGAGAAATGGGTTTGCACTTGGCCATCAAGTGCTTTAGATATCTCAGGGCCAGCTCTTACATCTCAGGCTGTTCCAAAGGGCTGTCGTCGGCCATGTATGATGGCAGGAGCTCCTTGGAGGAAGAGGGATATATAAATGGGACTCATGAAAAAACTGGTTCAGGTAGCACCAAGGCAGGACTTTCTCGCATGGTGACCATCAAGTAAGCATTAAAGATTTGGATGGGATCAGGGAAATGCATCCTCTCCCCACAATATAATATGTTTAGAGGTTTCTAAACAGGATTTTAACATTTTATTATGCTCCTGTCAAAACCTTTTCATTATTCCTGTCAAGCTCTCTCAGTGCTTGTTTCTAACGGATTTAAACAGCAGCAATTTGTTACACAGCAGGAGTGATAACTAAAGATGGCAAAGAACCTCTCCTGTTGTCAATAGAAACTGAGAGACAGTTGCTTTTCTTGAAAAAGTATCCTGTGTCAAACTGATTCCACTGTGATTATATATTTGGTTTTGTGAAAGACGTTGCACTGTTTTAGCAGCACCGGCCTCCTCTTCCTGCAGCTTTTGCTGAGGCAACCGCGGTCGAAGGCAGGTTCCCAGCCTGATACTGAGCTGCAGAGCCTTTTCCTCTGCACCCGTCTGTTCTGTCGTGTTGTTTTCTTGACAATGAGGTGTGCAGCCTGCAAGCTAAAGTGGAAGACCCGTGTGGGAGAGGAGTTAAAAGTGTGTGGTCGTCAGTGGTGCAGCTTCGTAATTCAGACCCTGGTTGTGAGGGTCTTATTGGGGGATCCCTTTAAAAGGCTTGACTTTTACCCTGTCCAGGGAGCACTGAGGCTAATGGGGAAGGGTAGAAATCTAATAAATAAAATAACTTTTTTCTTCTCCTTCCGCTTTCCTCATTGCCATTCAGCACTTGACAACTACTTTGTCATTCCCAGAATGTTTGGGTGGAACAAACAACCAAAAGCCATTTGCCAGCCCTGAGTCAAAGGAGGGGGGGATACGCCGAGCATGTGTGAGCAGTTTCACATTTTAAATCATAGCACCACCATGAGTGCAGAACTAAAGTGAAGTTTGCTTTGAAGGCCTTGATGCTACACACAGGGGAATAACCATCATTTTGTTGTAGGAAAGGATAATGTATTTTCACATTAAAAAATAATAAAATGAGCACCAGTGATCACGGGCACGCCCACCTGAAAATAAAATATTTTTAAAAATAAGTAGAAGGGATAATACTATGGCAATCTGTATCAGATTTGTTGTGTATGCCAGCACATCCTCTGCTCTGTCACCCATCATTCTTCGGGGATGGGGACAATCCACTGGGCAGTACTGTCAAGATCTCTGGCTAACCACTTGGCAAGAGTGGCAGGAGCCGCTCGTTTCTCACAATCGTTTCTGTTGTCCAAGTTCAGACAACACAGGAAGAATTCATGATAGGGGAAACCCTAGAGCAGGCTTATGTTTCTTGTTATGGTTCTCACCCACAAAATAAGTCACCAGGGTAAATCACCATGACTGGGTTCAGATAACATGAGAAACAAATTACTGAGACTTTGGTAATGGGACAGTGTAGATAAGTTTTTTAAAAATAAAATAAAATAAAATAAAATATCATTGATAGCAATCAACAGTTGCTTGTCATCTCATGCAAACCCAGTCAGTGAGGGCTATTTTCGCATTTCTGTGATTCAGCTGTGTGTGCAGTTACAGTGTCGTCACGGCTTAACATGCATGGGCATCATTCTGCCATTACTGCGGCTCATGCGTAGATAAACCAGGCCAGCATTTAACATGAAAGGCGCAATGGCAGCACCATCTCATTCATTCTTGCAGCTTCCTTCCCCGAGCACAGCCCTGCTTCTTCATCTCTATTCGTGCATTCTCCCTCCTGCTGCTCAGAGGACACAGGAACCCGCGGCCTTCACATGGGAGGCTTGTATTAAGAGCAGCATCGCACTCATTTCCACTGCCATTTTAAGGGGACAGGATTGGAGGCCCTTCTTGCCTTCTGCAAAAGGTTTCACTTAACTAGATATGGATCCAGGGAAGGAAGCTGAGCTTTGTCTCAAGCCTGACAGTTGTGCTAGCTAACGCAGAAGTATGAGCTGCCAAAGAGCTTGGCAAAAAGTCCTGTAGCACTCAAGGCTGATCAAGAAAAATAGCAATAGATCCTGCTTATCGGACTACAAAACATGCTGTTTGGTGGGTCACCTTAGCCAAGATGGCAGGGGATATATATAAGTTTGTCATTTTCTCCATGTCTTTGGCACCTCTGAAAGGTAAGTAGAAAAGAGAATGGTGGGGGTCGGGAAATGCCAGTTTCAAATACAGATTGGAATGCTTTTCAAGTACTAACTGTACAATCGTATTTTAAAAGAGACATGGGAAGGAACTGTACCAAACACAGGATGAGTGCACATATTTGGTAGGCAGGCCAAGCCCTCCATTATCTTGGTAGGAGTGTTTCATCACTTGATGCTGGTGTACCTTTTCATCCAGATATCCTAATGTGTGATACAGACTGGGCAAATATTTCAAGTATCTTTTCAGGTAAGTGCATAACTTGTACATACATCTATTGAGTTAGATCCAGCATAGTTTATCTGAACTGAGCTCTCATTGAAATCAGTAGGATTTCACTTCATCATGAGTAAACTTTCACACTGATGTCATTGGGACCTAGTGCAGCTAACTTACTCTGGTCTGTATCCGACCCATTATCTTGCAGTAAATAGGGTATTCATGTTCCTTTACAGTGCATGAGGAAGTGGGTAAGACTGTCCTTACCATTCGGCAGAGAAATACCTGCATATCAGGTAAGGAGGAATGGTGGGAACGCCAGTAAAATAATACAAATAACCAAGCCTTCTTGGGAGACATCTCACTTTGCAGTAAATTGCCTATTGTTTTCTGAAGTCTAAAATTTATCTCAACAACAACAACAATAGGCATGCTCCATTATTGACCTACTGTTTTCAGTGTGGAGAAGCAGGTTCCTATTAGGACAGAGTTAAGCACTGCATAAGAAGAATGCATGCATAATTATTCTGATCACCATTTCTAGGTGGAGCTTCAGGAAGGCTATTTTCTCTGGAAAAGCTCTGGGGGAACCCTGCTTAACCCTCCCACCCCCCACAAGCCTTTCTCACAGAACCCCTCCCCTGCCGCGTTTCCTTCTGTGGGTTTCCAGACATGTGTTTACCCTTGCAGCTCTAATTAAAACCCTAAAACTGGAAGCTTCCTTGCTTAAAACCTGAACCAGTTATTCAAAAGCCATCTGTGCTCCAGATACGGCTGTAAAGCAGAAAAGACTGTAATCCTTCCAAAGCATCCATTCCTCCCCCCCACCCCGCAACTGTTTATTTAACTGAGCTGAAAAATACATAAAATATGCTAATAATGTAGCAGTAATAAGCTTCAGGGAAAATGCTCTCTCTCATACACACACCCAAAGTGCATTTGTATGAGGATCACACTAGCAACTCACAACATACATATAATTTAACCCTCTTTTCCCTGGAAAAGCCCTCAGCCTCAGTTAATGAGAAGTAAATTACTTTGTTGTCAGTTATAGGCAATTAATGGTATTGAAATTATTCACTCAAGAATCATCCTCTAGTAATTGGTTTTCCACACTGATAAGATGGGAAGCATAATTCCAAGGCCAGGGCTGAGTAGAAGTCTGGAAGGAAGGAAAAGAGAATGCTCTGTTGACTGGTAAAACAGAATGTTTGAACACCGTATCAGTTTCTTCTTCCAAAATGGCATTGGCAGCTGGAGATGGAAAGAGTTTATTCCAGTATAGACATAAGTAATTCATACAACCCACACTCAGACACCTTTTTTAATCAATCAGTAGAACCCATTGACTAGCAGAAAATCAATAGGAACCATTGACTAAGGGAATGGATACACGGAGGATTGGGAGTGGGATGCAAGTCTTCAGCCGGCATCACCCCCGCTTGCATTCTCCTGCGCAGAAGTGAGGGGGGCACAGCGCTTTCGAAACTTGCAGCCCTGGCTCAATGCTGTTTATGCCCCTGATTTCCTCCATTGCCTGTTGTGCCATTTCACTTTGGGGAAAAGGATCAGTGTAGCAAATGGCACTCTCTTCCTTCCTGTTCACAAATGCCTGTTCTCCCTCCTGAACAGAGGTGAGTAAAGTTCTCCCAATGCAACAACACTGGCTTAAATCCAAAGCCATGCTAGTGGATGCCAATTCTCCCACCCTTCTTCCACTTTGGCCCTCCATGACACCTAAAAATGGCGGGTGGGCTAACAGGGGCCTAGGGAGAACGCCCTCCCTACTGGTTCCACTGTAGGAAGCAGTTCTGACTGTGGAATGACCCAGTGGCAGCAGCTTCAGCAGCTTTTACCACTGGAGTTCAGGAGGTTAAACCCCTCCATGATCTCACTCGGAAAACGACGCTGCCATTTGTATGAATGCCTACCAGGAACTGAGCCTGTACAATCACTGCGGAAGTGGCGTCCCTCTTCCACACCTGTGACTCGCCGTCTTTGTGCTGTATGTCCTGTGGAGGAAGGATGCCAGGGTGCACAAAGGGAGTTCTGCTAGTGTTCGCAAGCATTCACAGGCTTCCTCTCAGCTTGGCTCTCTTCCTAAGCCCTGGCTGAGCACATGAAAGCAGTCGAAGAACAAAGCGAGCTGCATTCTGCAAGGCCATTGCAACCCTACCCTAAGCTAGCCTGCTGTTATTTTACATGTTTCATAGCTTGGATAAAGACGGCAGGGGAGCAGCAGTGGGGTACCCAGCTTTTTACACAATCTGTTCTGCGGTACTCAGAGCCCTCCTGCAAATCTACTGAGGACCCTTCCAAACCAGTGCGTCAGCTAATGCAAAAGGTGGTGGGGAAATGGCTGAATGTTGCCCTCCCCAGTTCTGCCAGCAGAAAGACCTTTCCAAGAATGGAATTCCTTTAATTTTTAAGTTCTCAGGGTCTGCTCAAAAATCACCACAGGAGGTAGAGTTTTTGTTCCAGAAGAGCAGGTCTCTGGGTTGTTCACAACAATTAAAACCATAAAATACAACATAAGATATACTATAGGAAAACTACAGTATAAAATAGAAGTAAACTCCGAAATAAAATCTGGCAGCAATGCAAAGATTAAAATACAATAATAGTATACAAACTGAAATGGAAATACTAAAATCCTTGAGGAAATAGGGAAGTCTTTACCTGGCTGTGGAAATAGTTCCTTTAAGGTACCTGGCAAGCCTCTCTGGGAAGTTTATTCCACAAATGAGGTACCACAACAGAAAAGACCCCCTTCTTTGCAGGCCCCATCCATCCACCTCACTTGCTTCAGCATAGACTCCTGGAGAAGGAGTGCTGAGGACGATCTTAGGCAGAAGATCTTTCAGGTAATCTGATCTGAACTCATTTAGGGCTTTTAATTCCATCACTTTATCCAGGCCAGAGTATGGACTGACTGGAGCTGGAAAAGTCTTGGCCTTATATGCCCATGCAGGTGATTCCCCACTACAGACTCACTGCCCTGCTCTGCATCAGCTAAGATTTTCAGAATGTTTTCAAGGGCAGCTCTACATATAACACATTGGCGTAATCCAGATAAGAGGTTGCTGGAGCACGGAAAACTAGCTAGGCTGTCTCTATCCAGGCAAGGGCGTTGCTGGTATATCCGCCTAAGTCTTAAAGGTGCTCCATGCAACCCCCCAGAATAGGTTGCATGTTCCTAATCTGGACAGGTGAGCCACCCATTAGCAGTACCTGTCCGGATGGGCAAGGCAAGAGCAGCACCTTGCCCGGATCGAGTCCCATTTGCAGGGTGTTGCAAGATCTCACCAGTGGGGCACCTGCCTCTCCCACCAAAGGCTCCAGGTTCAATCCCTGGCAGAAGTTGGCTGCTTTCTCTCAGTAAAGAAAATGAGTGGAGGAGAAATTGGTTCACATATGGCATTTTATATGTGCAGGGGCATCTTTAGAAAGAATTCCTGTCACTGAAATAGAAACACAACACATTACATGATAGTGAGGAAATGTGGCTTGTACAGGCTGCTGCTCTGGAACAGTTGCTTGGCAGCTTCAAGGTGTTTTCTTATTTATTTTACTTATTTATTAGCTTCATGGAATGACACAGATTCCAGTATAACGGGGGATTATTTATTTATTTGTTAGATTTCTTTCCCACTTTTTTTTTAAAGAACTCAAAGCAACTTACCTCATTCTCCTCCTGCTGCTCCTAATCTTATCCCCACAACAACAACCCTGTGAGGTAGGTTGGGCTGAGAATCTGTGACTGGACCAAAGTTATCCAGTTGACTCCATGGTGGAGCAGGGACTAGAAACCAGATTGCCTCATCCCAGTCCTGTGCTCTTAACCAGTACACTGCACTAGCTGTCTTTTCTTGCCCCCCTTTCTGATGATTCCTCATCTTTAAAACAGGCCATCCCTTCAAAGAGAAGACTCCTTCTGGCACCATCAGTTTGAAAAGTGATCCAGTAGCCACTGTGCCTGAGCATCCCTATTAGCCAAAATGGATGATTCTGGGCTCATTTGACACACTTGGTACAAGGCAGCTCCTCACCTTTTATGTCCTGGGAAGTAAACCCCAAAGGCAGAAGCAACTGTCAATGCTTTTCTTTTGTGGGGTCGAGGAGGGGTCTTCTCAAAATGACTTAAAATGTATGGAAGCGGTTCAAAGGGGCCTGTTTTGTTTGTTGGTTTCACAGCAGATGTCTGGGAGGGTGTTTTTGGCCAGGCCTGCTCTGTCAAATGGTCCAGCTTGTGACAGTTGCTTGCTAGAGGGATGGCCAAAATGCAAAACATTTCTGATCGGGATATCGCCTTCATCTGGAAGTTAATTACTGCGGCTGCATCAGTATAAATAATTAATTCCACGAAACCCCATGCAGCTGCGACTGGTCAGGGTGAAGAGGCTCCCTCCACAGTTCGAGGGAGAGGAAGGGATTTGGGGGCAGGGATTAAACCTCTTTTGGGTGTTGAGCTGGGCTGTATATGATCCTCCAGAAGCACGCTTTTCACAACTACAACAACAGGGTTTGCTGGTTGGTTTGTTTATGTTTTTATATGCTGCTCCGTTTGGGTGGTTCACAAGAAGTTAAAACCAACAGTGATTAAAATGGACTAAAAACAGCATATTAAGTAAAACTGATATGAGAACTAATCTGGGAAGGCCTGTCAGACAAGAGACACCTTTAACTCCTCCTTGAAAGTAGCAAGCTGGGATCTCGGACACATCTCTCCTGGCAGGCCATTCCACAGCCAAGGGGTCCCCACTGAGAAAGTCCTCTGGATAGTGGACATGCAGAAGCAAGCAAGATACAGAAGCAAGCAAGAAGCAAGATTATTCCCAGAGGACCTTAGCTGGCAAGGCGGAATGTATGGCAAAGACACTCCTAAATGTATTTTGGACTTGAGCCACAAAAGTCTTTAAAGGTAATTACCAACACCTTGCACTCTATCTGGAAACATATTGGCAGTCAGTGCAAAGGCTTTAAAATAGGTGCTATGTGGTCTCTCCATGATGTCTCAGAAACCAGCCTGGCTGCCATATTTTCTACTAGTTGCACAAGAAGCGCAATGCAGAAACTGAGCCGAGAAGTTACCGATGTGTGCACTACTGTTTCCAAATCATTCTCCTCCAGGAAGGGACACAGTTGGTGAATCAGGCCAACCTGATAGCCGGCACTCTTGACCATGGCTTCTGTCTGAGCTAACATTTGAAGGACTGGGTCATGCAGCAGCCCTAAACTGCAAAGACAGTCTTTCAGGGGGAGTGCGAACCCATCTAGAACTGGTTGACACACCAGCGCCTCCATTTGTCTGGATTCAACTTCAATTTGGTTTTTCTCATCCAGCCCATTACCAGTTTCAGGCAGTCATTCAGAGAGGAGATGCTGCCTCTAGAAGAAGCAGCAGATGATGGTAAGGAGAAGTAGATCTGGGTGTCATCCACATAGTGATAACTCTTCCAGATGATCTCTTCCAGAGGCTTCCTGTAGATGCTGAACAGCACCGGAGACAGGAAGGAGCCTGGAGGGCTCCGCTAGTCAGCCCCTTCTTAGTGGAATGACAATCTCCAAGCACCGCCATTTTGAACTGACCGAGAAGCAGGAACGGAACCACAGCAAAGCAGTGCCTCCAGTTGCCTGCCCCAGTTCAGCTTGCAAGGCCTCACTACTGGTCAGCTTTCAGTACCACAAACTTCTGGGGCATGAAAGATGCTTGTGGAAAGCCCTGAGGGGCGAAGAAGGAGGGGAAGGTCTTCGATACACTTTGGCATCAGTCTGGTGCACCCTTGCTAGAGAAGGCCTTAATTCTGGGTAAACTAGCTTAGGAAGGTATCGTACATTAGGTTATCTGGCACTCACAAAGCCATATTCACATCTTGTGAATTGGGAATGAGTGAGGATGTTGTTTGGTTCTTTTTTTTTTTTTTTTGATAACAAATTAGGGAAATTGCAAACTTCTCTGTGAATGAGAAGGAAGGAAATATAGATTAAAACAATCTGAATGTGGGCGAAAGCAAAATGGACAGATTTGTCCATCCAGGCCCAGGGCGCTGAGAGCTTAGCTCCTAAATATCTTGCTTTGATTCTCTGTTTATTCAGCCATATTTGTGGTGTCACCTCTTTTTTCCTGACTCATTTAACAGCTGCCTGGCAGTCAGATATAACATGCTTCTTGCCATGTTAAGAATAGCTTTCTCTGTGAAATTGACCCTGGGCAAATGGTTGAGATTTTTATTTAGTTTGTTGTTTGAGAAGAATGTATAAAATTTCACAGTTTTCTTCAAAAGAAGACAAAAAGAATGTGAGATTTTAAAAATGTGAGGGAAAAATAAAAAGGATAGATTTCTTCTTTCCATAGATATGACACCTTGCATCAGTCAATCCGCTTTTGCGCTGACTGATTGGCAGCCTGCATTCCACCCTGAGAGCTTTGCTTTCTCAGTGCAAGCATTACCGCTTGTCATCAGCTCAGATGATGACTCATGGCAAATGAAGGCATGGCTGCATGCCTGTTTAGGCAGGAAAATAGTCCCACAATTCCCTGCATGGTCCAGCCAGGTGTGCATAAGAGGGTGCCCTAAAGTTTCTCATGAGAAGCATTGCCTCTTTTGTTTTTAAAAGGCAGGATTGGGAATTTTCTCCCTGAGGCAGAGCAGCGAAGGTTCTCTTACCCCGAGTCATGGGGAAATGGCACAGCCAGTGTTCCCCACATGAAGCAGACGTTCTTCTCCCTGTCTTTGAGAGCAAAAATGCAATAATAACACATTCAACATCTACCAATAAGCTGTCTTTTCATGCCGCGCTACCAAAAAGTAAAAATAAAAATCTTCTGCCAGAGACTGTTGTCTCTCTCTGCCTCACAGTAGAACTCACCCTGTTTAACGATTTCCAGAGCCTCTCAGCTATTTTCAGGAAAGCAGCAAAATTAAAAGAACGCCTACTGTCAATGGGGGGTCACTTGCACATTGGCATAGAGGGCGATGGTCTTTTAAAGGAAAAGAGAGAACGGTGGCTTCACATTGTTATGCTAAGCAAAGGACTTTTCATATAATATGGGGCCTTTGACAATGGGGTGGCATCAGTAATGAGACCCTTGTTCACTAGCTAAGTGCAGAAATAAAAGGGAAATGTCCTCTCTGGCTACGAGGAGCGAGAACTGCCAAATGAGTAATAGTGACACATGGTGACACGTTGGGTTCAGAGGTGTTTCGCGGTTAGCTTCAGCAGGAGCAAAATTCATTCTTTTGTAGCTGTGAGGGAAGAACATCATTACACTCAATTTAACAGTTCAGGCATCACCGTCATCAAGAGGCAGCACTAATGGCTGAAAAATCTATATGAGCTCTGCCAAGGCGTTATGGATCTGCGAAAAGAAGAGGATTCGCTGCTGCCAACACGCCATGTCACAAACATGTCTTAACATGCAGCACTTCGTGCCTCTTGCCCCCTCCTTTTCCTTTTCTGCATTGTGTGATTTATGAGAACAGGTGTTGCAAAAATCCACAGTAAGAAGACGTGTGCTCAGTCTGTTTTACACATTGCGCATTTTTACACATTACAGCTACCGCTGCGAAGGAGCTTAAGCATTTGATCCATGTGGTCACTGTTGCCACAGGAGGACTGAAGGGATAATTCTCACGTGTTTGTGCCTCCTTTGATTTCTCCCCCCTGGATGGCTGGCAGCTGTATGTACAAACTTGCTCCCTCGAAAAGCATTTGATCTCTGGCGAGGTCAAGTGGGTCCCCTCAGCAGCGTTCGATCTGCAGTGGGTCACTCACATATGTTGTGATCACCAAGGCACAGATGTACCTTCAGAAAGCCCCAGGGCAATACCCCCAGCCCGGCACTGTCCAGAGGTTTGGCCTACAGCCCAGCATCCTAGACCCTGGGCCGTGCTGGCTGGGATTATGGGGAGCTGGAAGTCCGCAGGGCAGCTAACTGGCGAAGGCAGCGCCAAGCATTGCGAAATCAGTACCGTGTGGTTGTGGATCCATGGCAGTGTTTGGGAGGAGAACAGAGAGCCTGAAGCTTGCATCCTGATCCAGATAACTGCCCTGAATGGTAGGAATGGGTGGAAGGGCATACTTGGCATGCAGCCAGCTTATCTGCATCGCTTCATCTCATGATGAATGCCTCATCCCATAGGTACCTACCTGGGCCCCGAGGTCACCTTTGGGGGCCCTTCTCTGGGAGACCCTTCCAAGGGAGGTCGGGGGGGCGTGGCTAGAGGAGGAAGGCCTCCCCTGATTCTGGAATGAGCTCCCCAGAGACACATGACTGACACCTACTTTGTATTCTTTTCAGTGCCAGGTGAAGACATTTTTTTTTGGCAGCATTTTAACAGTTTAACTTCTTTATATTCTGCTTTGCTTCTATGCTGATTCAATTGCTTTTGCTTTTGCGTGTTAACTTTGTTAACTGCCCAGAGAGTCTTGGGTATAAGGCAGTATAAAAATGCAATAAATGAATAAATACATTTCCCAGAAGGGAACCAGGAGCCCTTGTCTTAATGTAAAAGCCCCCTGCAAGTGATCCGTTTAGACCACCGACAAGAGGAATCTGTCCCTCCAGAGCCAGCCCAGTAGGGAAGGGCTGTTGGAGAGAGAGAAAGCGGGGAGGTCTGCACAGGGCCGGCTCACCCACGGCCCTTTGAGTATCTGAACGGCAAACTAGCAAGCAGGCGTGTGAGTCACCTGGTGTACCCAGCCATCACGAAGGTTGCTCAGTGACTTTGGACCAATTACTAGCACTCAGCCTGACTTACCTCACAGGGCTGTTGTGAGGATAAAAATGGAGAGGAGGGGGGCCATCAACGGTGCCTTGCTCTCCTTGGAGAACAACAGGGATATACATGGCACAAAGAAATAGCCCTTGAGAGAAAAATCCACTTCTGGTTTAGCATCGTTAGCTATGGCTATGAAATCTTTCCTGAAACTACCTGCAGTACAGGTGAAGTTCACATGCATAAGCTTTCCATGAGGATGGAGTAACTTTCTTCATTCTGTCATGAACATTTTGTTGTAGGCGTCAACCCTCTGAGCTTCCATGTAAATATTTCTGCACGTGAAAGGATTGCTAGGTTTTAACAGCTACCCAGTGGAGCCATTTTGATCACCACATTCCTCACACACCTGCATGGCAGCTGCCCACTAGCTCACCGCTAGCACAGGTTAAGTTTGCGTGATGGCAACTGCATAAGAGGAAGCAGTAAACTGTACCCAGGAAGTGCTATTGCATTCTGGGGTTACACGGCTGAGTATAGCGTAGCCTCTTGTTGTGGGAAGCACCCCGTTAAACTGAAGGCACAAGCTGGCTGAGAAACAGGTGTGCATGTGTGCAGAGGATCTGCAAGGTTTGAAGATCTGGGCCAAGTCCCCTCTGGGACACCGTGCCTGTCCCACTCCTCGTACACCACTCTGCCTGCTCCACCACTGCCGCCCACTTTCCCCCACTCCCCCTTCCCCCCCTGCCATGGTTGGGCCTACAGAGCCTACCAGGAGAAGATGGTAACAGACTCTTTCTCCTAATTTCTTTCAAGTTCTTATATTTACTTGGGCAGCACGCCCATGCACCTAATTATTTTTAGAAGATGTTATGTGATTACCTGCATCTATACCATAATGCTGTCCCTCTTGGCTGCTCCCACCTTAGTGGCTTCCTGCCGCAATGGCTCCATGTCATCTGCTACCATTGGAGGCCTGTTCAAAGAGTCCTTATGTGGGGCCGTGTGTGCCGTGGGGCTATATAAATCCCTCCAAGCAGCCAGGAATCTCTAGGCTTGGCAGATTAGACTTGCACAATGGTGTCCTGCCTCCCTTGAGAAATACTCAATGAATGGTGGTAGGGATGCGTTCCTGGCAGGTACAAATGCGGAGAGCTTCCCCACTTGAGAAGGCTTTTTAATTGGTTGTAGAAGCCTGCACAGCCTAATCCTGTAGTGCATTGCCTTAAGTGGAAGGGCTCTGTGTGGAGAGGCCATGCTCACAAATGTCCACCAGACATTATCTGTGGAGGGAAGAAGAAGGGTGCCTGGTTTCAGCTGTGGGCTGATGTGAACCCCTCTGCACATTCTTGTGTCTACCTCCCCCATAGGACAGCCCCCTGCTTGCCAGTTCCTCCTTCCTCTTGTCTTCTTTGAGCTTATCTAACCTCCTGGACTCGAGCATCCATTTAGCAGTGGAATGGAGCAAGTTTATCAAGCTATACCAGGGATAAGGTTGACCTGTGACTTTTTTAGAGGTGACCTTCCATGCCAAAAATTTATCACTGCAGCAGAGCATATGAACCTTGTGGATAACATTGGGAGCTTTTGTGTGTGTGTGTATGGATGTGGGTGTTGCAAAGAACTACCTTGGATTTAATCCTAACTATTATGACTGTTCCAATCACTGCCCATTTCGGAGAGATTATCTTCCTTTTCCAGGAGGTTGTGTCTGATAAAGTGACTTCAGCATCTAATACATTATTAACTGGGAAGAAACACTGTGCTTTCCCCATTATAAACTTCTGCTCCAAATTCCCAGCAGGAGTGATGCAGGGTCACAGAGTCATCATTAACCAATAGCTGACAGCTAATTGATTTTATACTTCTGTGTATCAGAGATTGCATGAGTTTTAAAAGCTAATTTGTCTCATAGCTCTAATACAGGTGGCTGTTTCAAAACCTAGATATGTCATCATTCTTTTTTTTTTTTTCCTAATCCACCCCAAAATTGCTTTATTGCAATTCCTGCTCTCTAATCCACTTATTTCTGTAACCTGGAAATGATGACCCAGTCTCTAGCCCTCGGCTCATGGAAACATTTCTATATAGTTTTCACAACAGAAACCACTTTGTGGTAGTTTTTAATGAGGAAGTGTATGTTTGATGACTGAGAGAAACACAGAGTTAGCATCTGTGGTAAATTAGAAATGGAACTCAAGTAGGCAGGGTCAAAAGCATGTTTGTATGTATATGGCAAGAACACCTTGGAAGCCCAGCTCAGGAATGTTTAATTAGTGGCCTGATCCTACGCAGGTCTGCTCAAAGGTGGGTAACTGTGCTTAGAAGTGCAGCATAAGACTGGTATGAGAAACAGGGACTCTCTCCTGTGTAACTGAGGCAACCAGAATCCTTGATTTAATACAATCTCTTACAGATTCTTGACAAGAAAAAAATAGTCACAGGCACCACCTTTCAAGATGCACAGGAAGCTGTTTAATGACAGTTTCAAACTAAAATGTTTGAAACTGTTTCTGTTTTTGTAGCCGTCCAGAGACTTTTAGTACTGGGATGACATATAAAAATTTTAAAATAAAACAAAATAAAATAAAATAACAGTTTCCAAATGTTTATTTTCAACCCATTAAGCATTAAGGCCGGGGTCTCTTGCCCGGTGCCAGAGCCTGCAGACACTTCCCGTCACCTGCAAAGCTCCCTGTAGCTCCTCCTGGTTATATTTTTTTATTTCTTAACAGTTTTTAAAGGAATAGCTCACTGGGAGACAACGTACTGCAAAGTACTGTACTGCCAGGCATCACCAGCATTCTCCGGGTTCTACAGAGTGGTTTTGTGTTTTGCAGTTCAGGATGCACCTCTGCTTGGTTTTTAGGTTTTCTTACATTTCTGTGCTTTTCTTTTGTTCTGTCCAGCTCGCCCTCTGGGACACGACTGGCCATGCTCTCCTGTGGCTGCTATCGGGTAGCAACATCCACAGCCTGGCTACAAATTCCAGATGTGCCCACCAGCACAAAGAGGTTGGGAACTCCTGTGTTGTTCCAAATGATGCTGCCAAAGTATTGATGGGATGGGCCAGCATCACTTTTCATACATGGACAAGGGCTTAGATTTTTATTTTTGATTTCTCATGGTGCATGTAAACAGTTCTTCAAGTAATGTTAATACTATTTAAGTTTTCAAATTGTGTTTCATTGGTTGGTTGAGCAAAACATGATCAAAGCAGCAATGGTGAAAGAATCTGATTTAAAGATGCAATGTATTTTATTGATTCAAATGAGTCTTTCCGTACTTTTTTGATATTCTTTATCAGGACAGTTCACATGCACACACAAATTATAAAAGCAATTTTACTGACTTTTAGCTTAAGGCTTTTCTGGTTGGGACAAGCATCTGGGTCACAAAAATCTGTTCATTTTTTACAAAGAAACATGGGCTTTCGGTGAATTATTGATGTGGCATCAATTTATTGCACTCAAAGTTCTGCCAATATGGGATGCTGCAACTCTCCAAGTTCAATAGTGTTAAAGGGCAGCATTCAGCCTCATGTTCTGACTTTATAAATTAATGTAAGCCACCTCTAAGGCTATGCCAACATTTGCTGGCATTTTGGTTTTCCCAGAAAACACATCACCACCAGGAGGTACTACTGTGATTGTGCTAGAGATTGTCAATACTAATGTGTAATGTAAGTTACATGAGTGGCAGTGTCAAGTTAGAAAATGTCCACACTTTTAAAAGCAGAAGTACCCTAAATTTCATAATAAATTGCTATATTATAGTTATACATGCAGTTCTTCTTGTATAACTTCCCAAATAATCACCTCTCACCCTAAATTCTTGAAAAACACACCAACCTAGAGAATATCATTCTGACAAGAGGAAAAATGAGAATTTATCTTGAAGAGGAGAATATCTGTAGGAATATATTAATGTTTTTAGTGCCACCAGTTTTCTACAGCAAGTACAGATCACAAAAGATAACTGAGAGGCACTTTGGAGGCAAAATCTTGATAAAAGAGAAAAGAGAGGATGGGGTAGAGGCTGGCTAAGTAGGAGAAAGAAAGGCCAGAGAAAGGTGAGGCTGTAGTGGTTGCTATGGTGACACAAGCATTATGATTATTCTTTTGTACTTCTTTTAAAAGGAATCATGCTTGATCGCTGCAGCATCAGAAATAGTCGCAGATCTATGATGGTCTATATGCAATACAGAATTCAGCTTTTCTGCTTGCTTCCAGCCTGACTCCACTGTATTGTGCAAAAAATATAATTCAGTGAAGCAGGGTATGTGTGTGATCACATGTGTGTGTTTGGCAAGACTTAAAACAAGCTGATGAATATGAGAAGATATTAAAATATCATTTTGCTTCTTTCCTAAATGACATGGCATTCAAAGCATCATTATGGGACCTGTAATACTTGTTGGGAGAGACCATTGGAAATATATGGTAAAACTGGTGCGTTGCAGCTGCAAGCACATAATAATGCTATTGACTTACTCACTTATATCCACTTATATGCCACTTTTCCTCCAAGGATCCCAAGGTGACATATACACTCCTTCTCTCCATTTTATTCTGGGCATGTTCAGCCTTGAGAAGAGAAGACTGAGGGGGGACATGATATCCTTCTATAAGTACCTCAAAGGCTGTCACAAAGAGGAAGGTTCAGATCTCGTCTTGCTGATGACAGAATGTAGGACATGGAATAATCAATTCAAGCTGTGGCAACCCAGATTCAGGCTGGACAGCAGGAAGAGCTTCCTCACTGTCAGAGCAATAGAGCACTGGAACCAGCTGCCTAGAGAGGTGCTGAGCTCTTCCACACTGGAGACATTCAGAAAGAAACTGAGTGGGGTGGTGTATCTTGGTGTCGTGCAACAGCAGGGGGTTGGCCCTGATGGCCTTCATGGCCCCTTCCAGCTCTAATGTTCTATGCTTCTCAGTATCATCCTGTGTGGTAATTGAAGCTGCGAGGCAGTGATTAGCCCATATTGCCCCATTCAGCTCCATCACGGCTGAGTGGGGACTAGAATTCAGGTCCCTCAGGTCTCCAACCACTGCAATGCACTGACTCTTAACATGTAAAGGAAGAGCACGCATGCCTGAAGTTTAACCAGAGCAAAAAATGAGAGCAGACTGCTGCTCAGCCTCTGCTTTTTAAACAAAAGACAGCCAGAAACGGTAAACTGTTCCCTACCCCTGCAACGCACACACACACACACACACACACACACACA
>NW_025335269.1:33230252-33488381 GCF_004798865.1 Varanus komodoensis
AGAGAGAGAGAGAGAGAGAGAGAGAGAGAGAGAGAGAGAGAGGCATAGCTTGTAGGTCTGTCTCTGGCTCTTAGCAAAAGGATGCATTCCAAAACAGGATTTAAAGCTTTCTTTTGTTCCCTAATGCCCATTTAATGAACCAGAAGGGCCTTCTGTGGAACCACTAGGTCCCATCTTGTCTCGGAATCAGGGCCCCAGGCGATTTTCAAGCCATTACGCTATTTTCAGTGAGATTGTCTCATAGAGGGGAAAAGGGGGAGGGGGGACAAGGTAACTCACTCTCTTCTAAGGTATCTGGTTCTGAAAGTATTTAAGAATATTTGCTCATGTTGTTAAGTGTGCACCCCTGTATCCAGGTAGCATGCAACTTCACGAATGACACTTGTCAAGAGGATCATCGTGTATTCTTCGTTTAGGGAGAGAACATGAGAGGATCCCATTGTGTCAAAATCACCTGCTGGAATCTGGGCCACTTCATAAGTTGCACCTTGAGCTGGGACGCTACAGATTAAGAAAATACTATTATGAACCCATAGCATGGAAGATTAACTGGTTTACTGACTCACAGGTAAATGCTACCGAAAGGGTAGACCATGAAGTGCCAGAGGCACCCATGCATCACTCCAGACGACTCTCTTGTTTCCTGCCAAGGTTCTTTTCTCCTCCAACTCAAAAGAAAAACAGTCACCACCAAACAGCGCCCCTCATTGGCTAATTGGCAGCTGGGGTTGGGATGACAGAGGTTTCTGTTGGAGCCAAACACTGTGGGTTCAGAGACGTTGCTTTGTGTGGGGGTTCAGACACCCACCTTGCCTTGTAGTCAGTCTTCCGGGAGAGTTGCTTGCCTTCGCCATGCCTCACCAGGGCAGCTTCTCCAATTGCCCACCTCTATTCCTGTTCTTTGATGATGCTGAGGCTTAGTGTTACATTTTTCAAAGAAAGCCCATCCATTCTTTAAGAAACTTTGGATGGCATACACATTTCCTCCTTTTTTTTTTTTTTTTTACCAACAACCCTCTGAGAAAACCTTTTGGAGGTAGGTTGGCTGATGGAGCAATCAGCCCAAGATCACCTGACTTTGTGGTTTGGCAGGGATTTGAACCCAGGGCCTTCTGGAATTAAGTCCAGCACGTCAACCCACTGCACTTCATCAATTAACATTCTTTGTATGTTCAGGAAATTATGTTTTCGGCATTTATAGAGCTATGCTGAAACAATGTAACCAGCCTCATATCTTGAAATGCACATGGACACTATAAGCAGGTGGAAACTATAGGTAAAGTGTTGAGTGAAGTGATGGGTGCTTTCTGAGCACCTCAGTGGATGCTCAGAAAGGACTTCTGCAGCTGTCCTAAAGGCTACAGCTGCAATACTGTTTTTCCAGGTGAATTTTGCTGTCTCCTGGTTGACTTGAAACTAACCTAGACACCTGCATGAACCCAGCAACTCTGCATGAACCTCCATGAAGTGAACAAATTAATATGTTTGACTAGAGATAAGAAAATGCTGTGTTGTGTAAAAACACCCGGGGTTATTTATTTTAAATACAATGGACTGGATCCAGAGAGAACAGAGGTCAGGGCTGGAAGAAACTAACTTCTCAGCCTTCTGCCCTCGCAGTGGCCCTGCGATACTCTGAAGATGCTTCTGTAATACTTGGGGTGGGCTATCATGTTGGCTTTTGGGGGGCTGTAAAGAGGGAGGGATAAACCCCTTGCAGGAGCAGCCCATTGGCAGGCTCCACAGGAAATCATGTCTCTCATGGTACCCCCACCACAACCTTGGACAGCTCCCACTAATTACAGGTGGATTGCATAAGAGGTTCTGGTGGACTTTCCCAGTGAAATGCGTTAACTTCCAGCACTGGCGTCTGAATCATTATTCAATGAGCTCTTGTGCCCTGTGGTTTCAGCACCATTGGCAGAGGCTTCATTGCTCCATTTTCCTTCAGGAAGACTTGCAACTTGTTCTGGGTTTTTTTAAAAGTGCAAGTGCCACGATTCACGATTCAGCTTTCATCCATGTTCAGAAGTACTGGAGCCTCCCACCGCTGCCTCCCCAAGGTATTGCTATACACGGACTTATGATTTATACTAGCATTTAAACTAAGTTAAAACACATCTAAAATATAAATGCTAAAAAGATCTCTATTCAAGCATCAATGTCTAGGCCATCTAACCATCGAGGTGCAGCATTGTTTATATGGAAAAAGTCAGACACTGGGCCAGTATATGCCCTCAGTTTATAGCTGGTCATGATATGATGTCCAGTTTGATGTGGAAACCCACAGTCATACTGAGGGGTGGGTGCGATACCCCATTTATGCAGTGAATCCTGGCAGATGCTGTCGGAGGTGCGGATCCTGTTCAGAGTTGTCCAACACAGGTGAGGTAAATCAAAGCTTGGCACCTCGTGCGTGGGGCCGTCTAGTATCTGCCTGTTTTGGGGCATTCAGCAGCCCACTGGGAATTGATGTTCGAGCTATGATGAAGACACTGTGTGAGTGCCAGTGAGGATTTCAGCCTGCCAAGTAATAGATAAGGAAGGCCAGCGTGCACTGGTAGACATGGATTGCTCATGCTTTTTTCGTATCCTCTCACCAGAGCGTCTTGCCTTCCTAAAGCGGATGGTGCTCTATGGCACTCCCAAAGGCCTCGCTGCAGCATTTGGACACCAATTGCTGCCTTCGTCTGTCTCATTCCTCGCCTTGTGCTGTCACCCAAAGCCCATCACTTCACTGTGCTGCATGGCAGGACTAACCTTGCCTGCCTCACTGCAGAGTCTCTCCGAAATATTATTACATCAAGTCGGGTGGCTCTTTGCTGTAGTTCCTGGTGAAGTTCAAAGAGCTGTGGGCTGGGGGAATCCGGCAGGCTACAACATGCATCCAGAAATGCTTCGGTATATCCTGGACCTTTCTGAACCCCAGTGTGCACTCCAAAAGTGTAGCAAGGAATTATGACTAGTGGGCCCTTGAGGATAAAACAATACAAGCCGAAACTATGAAGAAATAAGGCTCTTCCCAGTTATTTAATTCTTTCTGGAAGTTAAGGGAGAAGCAGAAGTTTGTCTTCATTGACAAAAATCTGTATAGTGATGACAAGGAAGACAACAGTGATGATGAGGGCACATGACATCTAACCTTGCTTCTCCAGGCATGAATGGAGTTTTCATTCATGGGAGAGGAAGGACAAGGGAGGGGTTCTTCCATGAGGGCAGCCTTTCACCCACAAGTCTTCCTATTTGTGAATGCAGCCTATAAACCATCTGTTAATCCATAGAAAGAAATGCATACTACAACTACGCCCATGTATTTTGGGGTGCAGCCGACATAATGCTAGAGGGAAAAGCACAGAAGGAGGCGTTCTTCCAGTGGCAGCGGTGTGTTCTGCTAGCAGCTGGGCAAGGGTGAACAGAACTGATCGTGCAACAAGCACAAGCAATACCGAACCTAATGACATTGCAATGGGTTGCGACGGTGCAGTGATGTATGCCTCGGACTCAACACTTTGTATTTGTTGCTTGTGGAGGAATGAAAATGGAGTTTTCAGAAGTGGGGGAAGCTTTGTGCTGATTGAGGGTCACCACTGGAAGCAACCCATTACACTTTATTTGTTATGGAAGCTACCCTGGGAGGACAGCTGTTCTAAAAGGTAGCCTCTAAATAGCTTAAATAAATAATACGAAATTGTATGCACCATTGGCACATCATTATCTTTCTTACAATTCAGAACACTTGATCAGCTAAACTGGCTCTTCTTTTTTAAAAGAAAGTTTTACAAAGGGAAAAAACACACAATACAACTAAAATATAATACATCTAAAAAGAAACATACAATTAAAATAATTCTATTATATAACAAAAACATGCAACCTGCCTCTAAGACCCTTAGATTCATGCCAAATAATTTGTTCTTTCAAGAAGCTCTATCCCCCTTCCAAAATTGCAATATCTCTCACACAGGTTTAAATATGTTCTCTTTTATAAGCAGATATTCAATAAATGGTCCCCAATATTATAAAAATTATTCTTATTTATATAGCCTTTTTCATTTTAATATCAAAAGTTAATGTATCATTATTAGCTGTATTCCACACTTCTCTGTATCAATTGCCCAGTTAATAGTCATATTTTACTTTGCAATTCTTTGCTATAATTAATCTCACAGCTGTTAATATATTTGTTATTAATTCTTTAATATTCCATCTCCCTTGTCCTCTATCAGATATTGACAATAATGCAATTTCAGGATTTACTTCAACATTTAAATTCAGTATTCTACTACTTTCTTTAAAAACCTCTTTCCAAAATTTCATTATATATTCACATTCCCACACCATATGGAAAAATGTACCTACTCCCCAACCAAATCTCCAACATAAGTTAGACTATTTGCTATCCATATGATTCAATTTTATCAGAGTCAGGTACCATTTTCACACTAGTTTATAAAAAAATCATTTATTCTTACTGACATACATTTTAATATTCTCTTATCCAACATATTTTTCTGATGTTCATTACTAATATTTCATCTTAAATCTGTTTCCCAGGTTGCTTTAAGAGGATCATATTGATCCTCAACTTCTAATATCTTATAAATTTTACTTACTATCCTTTTCATCCACATACTGTCTTGTTTTTTCCTTTTCCACTATAATAACTTCAAATTTAGTATCATTTCTGCACAAGTGGCTCTTCTATAATAAATTTTATAGTGTTCTATTGTATAAAACTTAGAATTATGTTAAACCTCGAAACAGGCTATATCTGTACCGGTTATGGGCAACACATGGCCCAGAATTTAAAACAAAGTTAATTAACAGTGGTCCCTGTAGTAGATGTGGAATACCAGAAGGGCAAGTTTTAGATTTGAAACAGGCTAATGTATCCCCACCAAAATTTGTCAGCAAACCTCCTTTCTACCCTTCTTAAAAACAAAACATAACCTAAGAAGCACCCCAGAAACTGCCCAGGGTGCTGGAAAGTGAAGCCCCTGCAACTGTCTTGGGTTGCAAAATTTAAAAAAAAAAAATGAAGACCACCTTCCATTGCTCAGCTCTGCTCTTTACCTAATCCGAAATGTTAGTTTTAGAAGACAAATGCACAGATGCATTTGTGGTGGATAATTAGATTTCCATTTTTGCACTATTTATGTTGCTGTTGCTGCTGTTTTACAATAATTTTCATTTTATTTTTTGTTCTGGTATCTTTGAAACAACCCAGTACTAAAGGATCCTTGGGAACTCTTGTGATCTGGAGAAAAAGTATGATCTTTTCTTGTGGAGAGGCATTTGTAGCAAATTTGCATTCATAATGCCAATTTTGGGCATATTCTAATTGATATATTTGTTTAACATCTCATGGAGTTAGATACAGTCTAGTGAGAATCGCAAAGCCGTTAATCAGCTCAACCAACACATGGTGAGATTCTAACTCTCATTTTCCTGATAGAATACCATACTTCATTGAGTATCTTCTGAACGGAAATTGTTTTGACTGAAATGAAAATGAAAAGAAAGAAGCTTGTCACAAGCATTTTCCTTATTGTGGGTTCATAAAATGGTGCACGCCAAAAAATCAAGGATGTCCATAAACAAAGCAACTCTTCCCTAGGAAACATGCGGCAAATGAACTCATGCGAATGGACGGGCTGACAGGATGCCACTGGAAATGCATTCTTTTTACAGTGAAAATCACAGCGAGCTGTTCAGCACACGACAGAATAGGGAATCAAATGAGATGATGATGTGTGTACAATTCATAATTTCAAAGGACAGCAGAAAAGATAAGGAACCAAAGACAGAACATTGAGCGAAACCAAAGCGCTATTGCATCATTTGCATCCCTGTGTACAAATATCAGCTCTCCTAACAGAGCACGAGGAAGCTGAAATTGATGATTGCATCTGAAATGTTCATGATGCCATAGCTTATGGAGATGGTAATTCCTTGTGTGAGCATAGTTATATTTTTCATACATGGTGTGCTGAAGTTTGGCAGCAAAAGTTAGCAATTTTCTTGCATCAGGAGCAATGCTTTGCCTGTTTTAGGAAAGTCACTTTCCTATTTGAAATTTTGACTTCTGAAGAGCTGTTGCATCAAGTCAATGTCCTGTTGAAAACAGAAAGGATTTTCCAAGGAAACAAAAGAATCTGCTGATATCAGGGAAAGAGGTAAACTCTATAATACATGATGAGTCCATTTAATGTTGGGCGAAGTGTATGGTTCTTTGCTGAGCAATCACATTGTTCCAGTTACTTCGTGCTGTCTGAAGAAGTGCCTCTGTTTGTTTTAAGGTGATATAACTTTGCATGATGTATGCTCTGGCTTGTGTCAGGCTATGATAAAAGCTGCCATCACCTCAGCAGGAATTTTCCGTAATGTATAAACACTTGACTTCACGCTAACCTTCCCTCCTTCTTCCTGCACATCCTTGTATGCATATCAATGACTGCTGAAAAGGGCACTGCTGTGTACCAAGGCCTAGTCAACAGCCTGGATTGATGAAGGCCAGAGGATTACTACACCTCTGACTGCTAATCAATAGGTATTGAATGCAACCTTAGGCTCTAAATTCAACAGGGTTAATAAGTGTCTACACAAAACAATGGCCTGAAATACAATCTTTCTATTGAGTGAACCAAAGGAGAGTTGGGAATGTTTGCTTCAGCAGCTGCAGATAAAGCCACTGAGAAACCAAACTATCTTCTGCAGCAGTTTGGTCTCTCAGTGCCTGAAGCATTCTTGATTTGCTAAGTATTCTGTTCCTTAGCTTTGGTGCTGACAAAAGGAAATGCCCCACAGTACTATAAGCTTTGCTGTTTCAAAATAAATGCCTCACAATGCAGATGCTTATATGAACCATTCCCTACAGTTATTTGTACTGAGCAAACTAGAAAACCGCATTCATCCTGCGACATGAACAAGCAGCAAGGCATGGTTGAAACTTAGTGGGGCGTTTGTGTGGAATTACTGCTGCAAGATCATTGTCTTTCAGTAGGGGGTGAAGCTTGCTTTAGAGCATGACAGAAAGCTGTATAGCATCATCAAAGGTTTGATTTCCTAATCAGTGAAATTGGCTTGGTTTGGGGCAGGAGCAGAATTGCCCAAAGACTGTAGTAATGGTACAATCTGCACTTTTACATCGTGTTTAAAAACTCCTTTGTGGAGAATTCCACCTGATTGTGGTGATCCACGCAATGAGCAGCTCAGATTTGATGGCCTTTGCATTGGCTTACTGCCGTGTACAAATGTTTCCAGCAGACTTCACGTGGCAGCCATAATGTTTCAATCAGCCCTTAGTTTTCTGTATAGCCTGCCTGCTCTTAGCAGTAGAACTCAGCACAGAGCAGCAGTTACATCAGAACACTCAACGCAATTTCATCTCCTTCCTTGATATGGAATGCTTTGTTTAAAACCACACAAAACATTGCTGTGGTGTGCTTAGGTTTTTGAGCGGTTGAAACAGACTCCTACAGGTTGCGTCCTGTAGATGAGGTAGATATCAGTTATTTTCTTTGGGTCTAATGCCCTTAGCTCAGCTCAGTGTATGCAGCTTGGTGGGTGGATGCCTGGCTGAGTGTCCCACACAGTCCGAATAAATGCAGTCAAGTTGGCCAACAGCAATGTTTATTGTCTGATGAGGATTGTGAGTGTCTCAAGACGGGCACAGACTTTCCTTTTTCCTCATTTCCAGTAAATATGGATTATCGTATGCTCAATTTCAGCACTCCAGTGCAAATGGATGATGCGTGGTTGCAAAGGATTAGGTATGTTTATGCTTTGTATCCAAACTCTGTCTTCAGGAGATGATTGATTCTCTTGAAATGGGCATAGCCTTTTACTGATCAGGACCAATGAATGATTGGCTGTCCAAACAACTTCCTCGTGTGAGGACAAGCATTTGTTCACCACTGAGCTGCAAGTAATTAATCACAAAGAAGAATAAGCAGATGGCATGAATTTCCTCTATTAAAGGAATTGTATCCAGATTATGAGGAGCTTCTAGTTGAGAATTGATGATACTTGGAATAATGGAACAATCATTGCTTGCTAGTACATGTTTGCTTTTCCATTTGCTTATGGTCTCTATAAACCCCACAGGATCTGTAGGATTTTGAATCAGTACAGCAAAGGCTGCTTGACCGCTACGATATGATTTTGGGGTGGGAGCAGGAAACACAGTCAAAGAATGTGGCTGGGAGCATTCATCTGTTTCTCATACCCAAGCCTCTGGAAAGGTATCACTTGTAGACAGCTTGCTCAGTAGTTCGATCTGGTAAGGAGGGGATAGACCATGCATTCTTTGAGTATCATCCCCAGAGAAACCAAAACCCCTGCTCCCCTGGGGCTTTCTTAGCTTCTCCTTGATGGGCTCCCAGCTTAGCCCCTCTGCGGCGAATGTAACCAGGGAATATCCTGGGTGTTCTCTGGGTGACCTGCTCTTCACATCTGAGAACAGCGTATTGCTCTCTTTGTGTGTCACTGTTCAGTAGCTCTGCATCCCTCTTGCACAGATGTTAGATAAAAGTACTAAACCACAAGGGGGAGTGCTCTGACTTTTTGTTTTCCTTCACCAGTGGAATGGACTGTGCTCTCCTGACCCTGAGATGTGAGTTGATGGAAACAGACAAAGGCTGAACCCACCCATCTACTTAACACTTAAAACTACCTTTTCACAGTATGGCTGACAACTAATTTATTTAAACCGAACATACAAACAGGCCAGTAAATCATTTCATCCCCTCTCACCTTGATCAGGGTGACACCTGTCATTCACATGAAAATCTAAATCAGATATGGCAGGGTGTGTTTGTGTATTTGTCTGCTTAGTGCCTTTTAAACTGTCATTTGCCACTTATCTGGTTCAAATACCATGGATGAATGTAAAGGAAAACACTGGACGCAGTCAAAAGTGCAAAATTATTAATCAAGTTGTGCAAACAAATAAATCTCTCTTCAGCAGCTTGTCCAGAGACAGATTTCAGGGTCTTGTGCAAAGGAAGCCAGGGGATATGAGGAGCTCTGTTGCTTATCAACCCCGTTTATCTGAGCTTCATGTTTACTCTTCATTAGCTCTAAGCAAAAGCCAAAACTGCCTGGTAAAGGATGCACTCGGCCCCATCATGTGCCGTGGTCTTAATTGCTCACACCACTCATTAATCAAACAAAAGAAAGCCATGGTCAGGGGTACCTCCGGGGACTGGCATGGCTTAGGCCTACCTAGCTGGGTATGCTAATGACAGTTGATTTTGTTTTAATAAGCCAGTCAAAGGCAGCTCCTTCAAATCTGCCCTAAGCTGCTGTGACAATCAGAGCATACAGTGACAGCTGTGGAGTCGGGATGGCGCATCCCACTTCGCAGGGCTCGCATCTCTCCTGGGGAGTCCGGCCAAATGGTGAATGAAGCCTGAGAGAGCAGCCGTGGCCCCTCTCTCACACTCTCGCAGGTTATGAATTTCAATCAATAGGCACTCTCAGTGGCAATGGCGGGCCGGGCTTGCGGGGAGGGAGAGAGCCGCTCAGAAGCAAGAAGTAATCCATGCCATGACTTACTGAACCTATGGTAAGGAGCATACAGTTACAGTTTGGGGTGAAGTCCTGCGCACACATTTATGCTTCTTGGATCCCCACTAAATTCAAGGGATCTCTCTGTACAAGACTGCAGCCGTAGCATCTAATGGGCATGCCACTGAATTTACTGGTGCTGAGGATATCTCACTGTTTAATCCTCATAAATCCACAACTTCTCCCCTACCCTCCTTTAGAATACAAAGGAATACCAAGGTAAATAAGAAGAAATATGCTTTCTGAAACCATAACATCTGAAGAGCTTTCTGCCCCCATCCTCAGGGAAAGCTATGAAAACAGGAATCTGTTCATAGGATCCTGGGTAAATTCTGAATGGGACTATTAACAGCTGAAAAGTGAAAGATGTGGAATAAATCAGATATTCTTATTCTGGGCCAGAGAAATGGATAGGATTGTATTTACCTATTTAAGCATTTGACCTGTGCGCTGGCCCATTAGTCAGAGGCACTGTCAGGATCAGGGCCTGAGTGACCCTGCAGGTGCTCGCAGGACCAGGAACACCTTTGTGGGCACTTGCAGGAAACACCTGTGGAGCAATTACACAGTGCAGCCGGAGACCCTGCAGACCGGCATCAAAGGCTTCTCGGCACTGCTGCTCCTTGCCACAGCAATGCAAGTTATCCTGGTGATTCCTTACGCTTTGGCCCCTGCATCACTGTGCCTTGCTCCAGTTTGTTCCCGCCTTGTTCAAGCCCTGCTCTGATTCATACCTGCCTTGTTCTAGTTTGTTTCTGCCTCACTCCAGCCTGCACCCTCTTCTGGTCTTCCCGACTTTCCTCAAGAAGACCCTGCCTTTCTCCAGTCTGCTATAACCATCTCAGAGACATCTCTCCAGGAACCTGACCCTGGCACTGTGCTCTGACTCTCTTTGTGTGCGTGCAAAATCGAACTGTTCTCTTCTGTGCCTTTGACCTGAACCTGCTGACTTGCCCCTCGCCTCTGCCCCATAGTAAGCTCTGAACTCAGCTTGAGCTCGCGCCCTGGGCCTGGTGTCCTGCCCTCCCCTGCTGCTGCCCACAGCCCGGCCCTCACAGGCTCCCTGGGCAGTTCACAACATAAGACACTACACTGAAGGAGAGTTCGAGTCTTGAGCAGAGACCTAGTCTGCTCCATTAAGAAGGGCTATCCCAGACACATGGTGCTCAGGGATGGGTAAGCCTGACATTTTCCCCATGTCCTGGCAAGGCAATAGCTGAAATGTCTCACCATTCAGAGGTCACATAGCCCAGGGAACTCCCCCTGCAGTCCAGCTGCCATTAGACTGCCAAGAGGAGGCCAACATGGCTTTTCCCATAATGCTGCTCCCCAGAGAGGTGCACCTGGTGCCCACTCCCTCTTCCTTTTGGCACCAGATGAAAACCTTTTTATTTGCCCAGTATTTTGATTGTCAACCTTTTAACCTTAGTTTTTAATACTGAATTTTATCCTGTACCGCTGCTCTGCCTCTGTGCTGATTGGGCTGCAGATGCTGCAGTCTTATTGCTTGTTTTCTTACTTTTTAATGTGAAAATTAAAATTTCGCATTTTTGTTGTTTTTAACTTCTGTTAACTGCTCTGAGAGCTTTGGCTATTGAGTGGTATAAAAATAAAATAAATAAAAGTGTGTGTGTTGGGGGGTGGGGTGGCGGTGGAAATCCTCGCAAAATGGAAGACAAAGCACATAATAATTGTTGCTGATTCATCCTTTGCCCCCTGGCCTTACATGTCTCAGTTCTCCTGTTTGTTCCCGTGTGCCGGCCCTTTGATCGCTGAACTGCCTCCCGTGCCACAGCTCTGTCTTCCCAGGGGTGGTGGCCACAGCACCCTCCACCTTGTGTGGTCCAGGCTGTCTGCTGTTCTGGCAACCTGTGGTGCTGCGGTGCCACCTCCAAGAAGAGCAGGAAATCCCACCGCCTCACCATCCCAGCGCTTTCCCCTGATACGGCCGGCATCCTCTACTTCCTCTGCTCCAGCAGGATCCCCTGCCGGCGCAGCGAGAAGCTAGGGCTTCCGAAGGCTCGTTTCCGTAACAGAAAAGGTCCACGGGGTTTGCAGGAGAGAGCTCCACTCAACTGCTCTGTCCCCGAAGCAAGCAGTTCAGTTTGTTTCTGGGGTTGGTCTGGGAAGTGCTAATTTCCTTTTGTGCTGATGGTGGGTCCTGCTGGTGCAACAGAATTCATTCATTCATTCGTATTGCGATTTATACCCTGCCTTCTTCCTACAAAGGGCTCAAGGCAGCGTACATCATTCTCCTCCTCCATCTTATCCCCACAACAACAACCCTGTGAGGCAGGCTGGGCTGAGAGTCTGTGACTGGCCCAAAGTCACCCAGTTGGCTCCATGGCTGAGTGGGAACTCGAACCCAGATCGCCTGAGTCCCAGTCCCAGCTCTGAACCACTACGCCACACTGAATCAGCGGAGGCACACCAGCATTCCCGGAGTCCGCCTGCAGAGCAACATCGTTGAAGCACTGCAGAAACTGGTGCAGGAAAAAGCCCCACGTTTTCTAAAGGAAGGCCACAGTGGTGCCGGTGGGCCAGCTGCTTGCAGAGAGCTCTGGCCGCAGCAATGAATTGCGTTCTACTCCTTAGGGATGGATGAGGAATTGGGTTTTGATCACTCACTCCATACAGTCTAGATAGAACATGGACTGGAACGAAATCTGTGTGTGAAGGCCATACATTTTCAGGCTTATGTGATTCATGAGCCCACCAAAAACGCTTTTGACAGCCTGCATACATTTGAAAAATGCACATGAAGAAATGCAGGCTTTTGAAAAATGCACACAAATATGTTTTAATCAACGGAAGAATAATGCATGAATTTCAAAGATACGGAGAAGAACTGATCTGTGGAATTTGGGAAAATACACATGAGTTTTCATGCAGAAAGGGACAAAACAAACAACCCAAAGCTTACACCTGATGCAAACTCAAGTCAGTATGAATTTCAGGGTGGAATTTGGAGAATTTCAACAAGCTTGGGCATTTCTGATTTGCGATCTCTACTGCTTTTGAAATCATGCTTAAAATTGCTATTCCATCTTCCAGTGCAACTCTGCAGTTAGTTATAGGCTCACCCCTTGTATCTGGCATTTGCTGTTTCGTCGTCGTCTGTGCAGCCCCCCACATGCTCTCTACACGATTCTTGCTCTGAGTGGGTTAGGACAATAGCTATGCATAATGTTGCAGTCAAAAGATGTGGAATCCAAAGTGCTGCATGATGAATGCCATGATGAATGCCAAATCAAGCTTTGTTTTAATTTTGTCAGTTAGCACATGGATTCTGTTTATTTGTACTGGTAAATTAAATGTAAATTCCAGCTTCAGTCCTTTCAGTTACATTAAATTAAAAACTCCTTTATGAATGTGGCAAGTCCCTCATTTGGAAGATATTGCCTCCCCCCCCCCTTCTTTTTTGTCTCAGCCAAATATATCCCAGAAAGGAGTGCATGATTTCAAATCACCTTGGGAGAAATGAGCACTCTCAGATCTACTGATAAAGTCACTAATGGAATGTTAAGCCCAGCCAAAGGCATCACAGCCAGGGTGCAAGGGGAAAATTGTTTGTTTAAGTTTTATTTAACTTGCTTCTGAAGGAGATTAACAACGGATTGTTACAGGAACAGGAACCTGAGGGGGTTTATAAGCCACCCACCTGAGAGCATGTATGATGAGTGGCTTTGCTTGAGGAGGAGTGCTATTTTTGGACAAGAGTCTGTCAGGATCTCGGATTCCAAGGTTAAAACAAACAGTGCTTTAAAAATGTGTCCAACTGTTATGTCTTCTTTTCATTTTTACTTCTAGGGGCCCAATTCAGTCTTGCACCTATTCCAGAGTAAATACGAAAAAAGAGAGATGGGTGCTAGGCAGGCAGTAATGCCCTGCTTTGGTCACAAGAACAACCAAAGTCACCATTGCTTACTAGGGATGGGTGTGTATTTTGTTGTAGTTTTGATAAGAACATACTAACATTCACAGCTTTTTTCAATTCTGTGCGTGTTTAACACTGAGCATGAAAAAATCAAAACAGAGTTCTTAACATTTGGCTTTAAATCCCTCTGAATTAATCCATATTTGTGGTGCTGTATTTCCATTGAGGATGATTATGAGGAGGAGGATTCTCTCCCCCTCCTCCACTTCCTCCTCCGATATCATGGTCTTCATCTTGGACATCTCTGTGGCAGGCAGCTACCTCATGGTCCTCTCCATGTTTGGAATAGCTGCACCTACTGAATATGGCCTGTGGAGGTGGATGATGAGACATTTCTTCAGTTCACTTCTGAGAAGTATTTACAGTACCAGCATTTCTTTATACACAGAATGGAAAGAACCTGCAATTTTGAAAAAGCGAACGCAAGGGGGAAAAAACCCAATACTGACAAATTTGCCCTTCCCTACTGTTTACACAAAATACAAAGCTTTCAGAATCAATTTTACATGACCATAATATATCAAGGGTGACAACTGGTTTAGGGTTGGGGCTGTGGTGATATTCACAGGATGAGCTTATATCCTTTTGTAGCAAATGGATATCTCCAAGGAATCCTGCTTACTGTAGCTGCTGTCTGGGAATTCTTCCATTGAGAGGGCCAGCCACCCTTTGCTGAGCCCTGTCAAATGCCCCGGCATGGTCAGCTGTAGCTGGCCATGTAAGTGGCGGGTTTGCAGTCTCACGAAAGGGCAGATTTGCCCAGCTCCTTAATCTTTAGAATGCTTTACCATCAAAGACCAAGGAGATGTGGTTTGCCGTCTTTGGATACTATGCCCAAACACCATTTGGGAAGATGAGGCAGGGAAATAGCTTGGGCAAATGTCCCTTGATCCCTGGGGACAGACAAGGCCTGGTTGTATAGATTGTCCTAAGGGCCTGAATTGCAAGCGCCCATTTTAGGTTGCACTTTCACTTGCAAGCACTCTAAGTGCGCCTGGGCAAGCCATGGTTCCCTCAGCTTCAGCCGCTGCTTACAATGCTTAGGGCAGCAACCCTGGCTGATCTTGCACAATGGGGCATGAGACGACCTCCGTGTCACACTTCAGCGTTCTTTGCAGTGTTAGAGCAAGGCTGATGCCGATTTCTTTGCCATGCAAGCACCTTGCACCTGAAATCATTCAGCAGGGTTGCAAAGGCTGCATGTGTTAGATTCTTCTCCCTGAAGTACAGTATTACACATGTTTCTTACACTGGAAACAGGACTTAACACTAACTATAGGATGGCTATTGAGTAGATAACAGTTGGAATCCAATCCATGTTTGTACCTTGAAGATAACACAAAGTGGCTGTGAAGTTTGTTTCGCAGCTTGTTTCAAAACTTCCCTTTCTGAAGGTGAAAATACAGAAAGAGTGTGTTGCATTACTCCAGAAATGCTTGTTCAGTGGTTGATGCATATCAGAAATGTGCTTATTTGTTCATCTGTGTAATTATTGAAAATTGTGTATACTCAAAAGAAACCTCAGAGAGTATTGTCATGCCATCATTATGCTGAGAAGGGTTTGTGAGTGGGGATAAGTTATAACTGATCTTCAGTCCAGTCAGTTAGCCCCAGAAAACTCATTCCTGGCTTCTCTGCTGAGCAACAATTTAATCTGAATTTATTTATTTATTTATTTATTGGCAGATACACTTCTATGAAGTCTATGCACCCTACTTGGATCACTTCTCTGCCCCCTTCCAACTCTTTTCTACAACACTATTCACTGTCAGTCTCTGACCTTTTCCCAATCCACCTACATCTCTGTCTGCATTGTAAGCCCTCTGGGTAGTAGCAACCGAGCGTAATTTAAGTTATTATTCCATGCCCAAATGCCAGACATCAAACATCTTGTATTCATGCATACTATTAACATTCAAATTGGGGGCTCATTCATCTTGCCCAAGTAGAATTCTGGGGATAGTTCTCACATCTTCATTTGTGAGAGATGCTCAAGCTTCCACTCCGGACAGAAACAAAACCAAACAAGAAGTCAAGTGCACTTCTCTTGCACTGTTCCTGTATCCATGCAGAACATCCAGATCAATTTACATGACTGCTGTGCTGTGCGTAGCACTTAATAATTTGTGTCCGACACCGTTAGTATTCATGCTAGCATTCCTCAGCTCTGCAGCAGCCCAGCCTGAAAAAGCAACTTTTATGAATTGTCTGATAAGGGGTTAATTGTGGATCTCCCTCGAGAGAAAATCCAAAGTAGCCACTGGAGTCAGCAGACTTTGCTATGCACTGTATTCATTAACCCTGACCCACAGAGTTCTCCAAAAATAGCAACTTGATTAATCAGGTCAGTGGTTTAATAATAATATAAAAACCATCTTGGGTTCCTGCCAGCTGTCTGGCCTGCCCCTTCAATAGCTCCTGTTTTATTTTATTGTTCTCCTTCTGCAACAATACAGAGAATGAAAGAAAAGGCTCCTGGGCAGCTTACGAGGCTTCACTCCTGCCTGGACTGTGTAGCCTCACCCTGGGCTGATGGGCAGAAGCATTTTCAGAGACGAGCCCTGTGCTGTTTACCCCTACCTTATATTCCATCTGATGGAGGCACCCCTTCAACATATTGGCACCTATTCCAAGGGTGCATCCCACAGCTGTGACTTTTAAACTCCGCATAGATGAGGTCAATTACATTGCTCTTTCTGCAGCATTGGCACGTGTGACCAGCCCTATCCACATAGTTGGAGCCGTCTACTCAGGGGATGAACCTGTGGAGTTAGAACAGCCAGCATGGAAGCCAGGCTCAGAAGGGCACGTGCCAAGGGCCCCTACCCCAGCGAGGGCCCACTGCAAATTGCTCTCTGGACATGCTCCCTTTTCTCCTCCTAGGAATGCACCCCGCTTGTTCACACACCTCTCGCTCCAGCCACACGGTGGTGGTGAGATGAAGGAGTGGCACGTACTGCATCCTACCAGCTCCCTGCTTTGCTGCTAGTAGAGCAAGCAAGTGGCAGCTATGATGTAAAAGAGGAGGAGGAGCAACAGGGACTGGTGACACTGGGGATACGAAGGCAGGCTCACTGGGAGAGGCACCAGCACAGGGTGACTTGTCCAAAGGCCCTCAGAAGCCTGCTGCTAGCACTCAATAGACACTCTCGGGCAGAACTGCATGCGCAAAGGGCAGCTGAAAGAACATCATTTGCATCTGTAAAGCTGAAACTTTTTTCTCTTGGAGGTGTCCTAGGAGTCTGGCCACAGGGGGAAGCAGAATGAGATTCTGCACTGCGAAGCCTTCAATACCACAAGCCTTTGGTGCGACAAGAAAAATAAAGTATGTTAGTGCATTTCAAAAAAATTTGCTAGCATTCTGTTCTTTAAATGAGGCACAGCATGGGTACATTCCTGAAGATATATGCACGCTAAACAGTTATAGAGGACGTGTGTGGGGAAATAATCGAGCAGGAACACAAGAGCTGCTTATGTGATGGAACTGATGGAACAAGCCTTCACTGCTGAGTGTCCTCCAAGACTCATGGTCTCATCAGCAGGGCTGGGTGAGCTCATCTTGGATCAACTGGGCAATGATGGTTCCTTGCAAAAGGAGGAAAGAACTCAAGCCACCCTCTGAGTCAACTGGAACAGAGAAAATGATCCCCCCTCCTTCCCACCTGCTCTGCTCATCCCAAGATCGCAGGTGACCCTTCCCAAGCAAGGAGCTGTTTGCCCACAGATTTGCCTGTCAGCAGGTGAGCAGGAGGTGGCAGCTTCAGCATCTTTGCACAGGTGCAGTGCCCACTAAGGCGCCCTCACCTGGCAGACAAGCCTGGGAATCTCATCATGCACGCACACGCCCGCCCCACCACGCAGTGGCTGCCACAACGGGTGGCTCCACCACATGCGCTTGAGTGAGGTGCACACTTGCTCACTAATTGCAGCTGGACGCAAAGGAAAATGTTGACCTGGAATTGGGAGGCTAAGTGAATCCTGAAACGACAAGATAACCCTTGGTGTATGTGTGTGTGTACATATATATATATTCCCTTGCGGGGAAATATTGTATCTCTTCCGGCACCATAAAATTCACCTTGTGAATAGTAAAAATGATGGATTAAATTCTAGCTGGGCTGACCTTATTAAATCTGAATTAGATGAACGGTAATAAGCTATGTGAAAATGTAAAGGAGTTAGAGAGATAATAAGCAGATATTTCCAGCAATGTGTTTCTCACTTGATGATTGCAGCTGTCAAAGAACAGTGAAATGGTACGAGAGAGAAGCAATCCTGGACAGACGCTTCTGGTGAGCACGGGCAGAGCAGCCTGGACATCCGCTTTGCCTGTGACTCTACCTTTCTGGCAGTTCCACACTAGCCTGGGGCCACCGTGCCTCACATTGGCCTGGAAAGTGCATGTGTGTGTACAGGTGGTTTTTCACCTCTCTCAGTTCACTCTAGAAAGCTAACGTGCAGTTAGAAATAATAGCAAGAAATGAACCACTATTTATAAATAATAGCCAAAACGATAGAAATAATAGCTATAATTGTTATAATATATGGGTTAGGGTAGCTCACTGGCTCACCTCCTGGTCAGCAGGGTGCTGCCAGTCAAGTAAACAAGTGGTAGCAACGGTGTGAAAGATGAGAGGCCACAGGGACTGGTGACACTGGGGATACGAAGGCAGGCTTACTGGGAGCGGCTCCAGCCCAAAGGCCCTCAGAAGCCTGCTGCTGGCACTCAATAGACACTCTCAGGCAGGACTGCGATGTGCAAAGGGGACCTGCCCTGCTCTGAAATGACATTTCTCCCAGACGTGTTCCATGGTGCCCTCGTGGGAAGACTGGGCCCAGGTTCCCGGGGTGGCTGCTCAAGTGCCGCCCAGGTGCTGATGGTGGGCACCTTTGGTGGTCCGCCTTCCTCTCCCAGTTTCTGGCTGGTTATCCTTCCACGGACTTGGCCTGCTCAGCCCTTCACATGGAAGACTGCCCTTTGTCCCACAGGACAGTGGTGTGCAGAATTTTGTTTCAGAGCACTAAGTGTAGGTGTTGGTGCCCTGTTTGTGGTCCCAACCCAAAACTTGGCTTACGCAGGAGTAAGTAAAACTATAACACATAGCCATATTATGCATGGTTAGGAGATGTTTTAATATGGCCTTAAATATGGGGATAAGACCCCTGAAGTGTAGAAAGAAGAGGGCATGTGGAGTCCATGTCTAACAAATCCTCTTTAGTGGGATGCATGGCCTAAGACTATCAATAAATCAATTACTGAGGTGAGATATGAATCATACATTTCTCTGCTCATTCCTCATAATCTTGCTGCACAATCCTATGCATATTTACTCAGAAGTAAGTCTCTCTGTGTTCAGCAGGAAATAATCCCTCGTAATAAGTGTGTTTAGGATTACAGCCTTCGTCACTATGTTCAAAAACTCTCAGCTGCACTTCAGGCATTCCAGTTGCTACAGGATAAAGACAAATTCACAAATTACATGCTGCTGCAAATTGTCTGATGGCAAATTAGTTGTTTATATGCAGGAGCAATCAACTCTGTAGTTCCCCCATCTGTGGTCTGAAATGATATTGCTTAGCAAAGCTGCATCATGATAATTCTGTTTTAGATTCATTCCCCATGCAGTGACACTTCTTTAAAATTGTTTTTACTATATATTGGAACTCCAAGGTGGTGATTGGCCCTTGTCCATGACATGGTGAACATTCTCATCTACAGACAGAAGTGCGTTTAAAGTGGAAGAAGTGGGGAAATAGATGGAAATCATCATTTGTTTTATTATAAACAAGTAAGGGAGGAAAATGTGCTTTAGTGTAGGTCAAATAGTTACTTAAGCAGGTAAGTCTTTTGTGGAGAACATCGAAGGCAATGGTTTTCCCCACCCACAATTCACGTGGTGCTGCAAGTCATACTTCCTGATTTGTAGCCATTTATAGCAGCTGTGTAATGACTATAAAACTAAGCAAAAGCATAAAACATGAAAGAAAGGTGTGGAAGTCAGCCTGAAGGTACTAAATTCTTGACAGCAGCTTGTAAAGCAGTTGAGATTTAGGTGTTGTGGAGGATAATGGAGGTTTAGTGGTGGGTGGAAGGAGGAGCTGAAAACCCCTGTAAAAATAAGAGTGGTGAATGCTTATGTGGAGAGGCTACAGAATGTGTCACAAAGAGGCAGTCAGGATGAAGAGCGCTGATTAGATACATGATAGTTTAAGTTAGCATTTATTCATTGTATGCTCCTCATGCAGCTGGAAAACTCACCACAGGGTGAGTTTTTCCCATTCATTTTTCTTATGGTGCATTGGCATCATAAAACCAACCTGAAAAAGGAGGAAATGTCTCAAGTTGTACTATGTAGTATGAATGATAGTAAAGGGGGGAAATGGGTGGAAAGACAAAGAAAGATCACTCATAATTTGCACTGAGATGTCTGTTGGGTTCTGGTTTGGATATGAGTTTTGGGACCTGAAATGCTCACCTAAGCAAGGCATGAGAAGATGATGCTGTGCTTCACTTTGCTGTACTGTAAGACTGTCCTGAGACTTTTGGTAATGAGGACAGTATAGAAAAGTGTTAAATAAATAAATAAATAAATAAATAAATAAATAAATAAATATCTCGCATGTGCATGTGTGAATTCCTTTCAGAGTCAGATTTTCCTTGGAAGACATTCCAGCTCACATTCCAGCTCTGACAAAGCATTGCACGTAGGCAAAACAGGGTAAACTGAATTACATTTTAGGGCACAATTCTATGATGACACCATCATATCATCAAGTGTGAGGATGTTTCACTGGAGACGAAAGTGACGCACTATTGTATTCCCGATCACTATTATTATTATTATTATTATTATTATTATTATTATTATTATTATAGCATTTCTATGCCGCCCCTTGCCGAAACCTCGGGGCGGCTTACAACATGCTATGAATGGATGTGGGACCGGGACAGTGAGAAATGTGGATGGGAAGCAAATGGCTGCATTCAGATCATGGTGCTGGTGGGGAGCTTTGCAAATAACTTGGTCTGACCGAAAAACAAGTAAGTGGGTCCCAGATCCAATCAAGTCAGAACTTTCTCTGGAAGCAGAATGGGCGACACTGAGGCTGTCGTTCTCCCAGCAAATCGTGAGAAGGCAAAAATCACAGGAGAAGAGAGTGACTGAACGCAAAGTCAAAGGCAAGGAGGAGCCAATCAGAGATGGGGGCCATTCCACAAAGCAAGCCCCGGCCTTGCATTCACAGGGGCCAAGCAGGACTGTCAGGCCATTCCGGAAGAGCATTTCTTCAGAGGGTTGCCCTAAGTTGGAGATGACTTGATGGCATAGAACAAAAATAAGAAAAAAAAATATGGCTGAGGCATCCTGGAAGCTGTAGGACTTGTCCCTGTCGAAACATGGATAGGATTGTGCTATTAGCTAAAGAAAGATAGCAGGATTTACATATTTAACACACACTCTCTATATGCTATCTGCTCTTTTCAGCTGTTGCTATACTAAAGCCAGATCTCACCCACACCAGGCTATAGATTAGTCATGTCATCTTAGGCTAAGCGTGTGGCGATTTGAGTACAGAGGCCCGATTGAGCTGGACTGTCCCTCCCAGGATGGCAACACTGGGACCAGTGCACGGGATCTATATGTATGGCTGGATCCAGTTGCACGGCCATCAGTGTTGAACTGCAGGCCACCACCAGGAGATCCCAAACATTCAGGCAATTGGGTTGATCCACACCAACATGCCCACTGGGAATTGATTTTTTTCAACCGCTAATGGATGTTAATTACCCATTCAAGAACAACGGAGCCAAAAATGCTTTGCATTGCAACGAGAAACAAGATTGGACCACTGAAATGTGTGCTATGTTGGCCTCCCCTTCAGATTAGCCTGGAAACTGTGGACAGCACAGAGTTTAGCAGCTTGGTTGCTGAGCAGGAAAGCTTATTGTGACCTTGTACTGGGCCAGGTACAAGTAGATGTCCCTGATAGATGCCCCACATTTGGAATCTTCTCTCAAACATCCTTGATGGTGTTTGGGCACCTGCTGAAAACGTCTTTATGTACCCAGGCATTTGCTTAGCTTGCAATGTTTTCTGTGTGGTTTTAGTGCATTTTAATGCATTTTAGTTTAGTTTTGTTTCAATACATCTTGTATTCCACCCTGTGAGCTGATAATGAAAAACAGTACATGCATTTATAATGTATTACGTAAACCGTCTAGAGAGCCATGTGGCTATGAGATGCTATATAAAAGTGCTAAATTAATATAACATGATAATTAAATGATCTATTGTTGCTGGGAAAATTTATGTCCTTTAGCTCCTGCACGGATTGAAGCTCAGTCCAGCAGGAACAAGGCCTTCTAAACGAGTGAGCGTGGGGTGGGAAGCTGGTGGGAGATGCCATCAGAGCCCCTGTCGGCCCAATCAGCAAACAGGTTCCCTGCCTGCATCACTGAGGGTCCTGGCTCCAGCACACCAGGTCAGGATTAGGCCTTCCAGCTGTCATCCAAGGTGGCCCTTTAATGTTCTTGCGCACCAGAATGCAAAGAAGGAGATGACAACAGAGCTGCACTGGGATCGGCAGAGTGGCAAACGGTGATGAAAAAGATAGAAGGTGGATAGAGGGAAGGCATTTTGTTCCAACAATTTCCATCCAACAGGGGACCCATAACACATTATCTCACTAGTATGAAAAGGATCTGGATATGCAGCTCCTAATCAGCCGAGGGAGGCGTAGCCACCAATAAGTGTAAAGAGGGCACAGGCTGTACACGTTCAGACAGGCCAAAGCCCTACATTTCTCACCAAGCTGGCTGGAGAATGCTGGGAAGAACTTTTCCTAGTCTTAAGGCATGGGATTGTGCCCATAGAGTGCAGTCATATATATTCTTGCCTGCAAGTAATTGCCATTGCATTTGCTGGCATGTACATTTGAGCAGGCATGGATAGGTTTGCATTGCTGATAGTAAGAAAAACAAAAAACAAAGGGTAAAAAGTATTCTCTGTACTCTTGAATAGTCAGGGAACAATGAAAACTGTAGTGAAGACTTAAAGCATCTCTTAACAAGATGGGATAGAATATTAGGTATGATCCAATCCTGATTAGGCAATTTGACATTCCACTGATTTCAGAGAGAAAGTACTTAAGCACATCCTTTTCTCTTTCTGAGACCAATGCAACGTAAGAGCGCTCACTCCTGAAAGGATCGTGTCCATCATGCTCACCCCGTAGAAATTTGACAATAGCTCCAGAGCAACACTGGGAGGCTTTGTAAGGGGAAGCAATGGAAAACAATTAAAATAGAAAGCAACAGGGTAAGTTATCTGTACATCCTAAAATATAATTGATCACCATTTAAATTTATGATTATGGTATAGATTAATATATGAAACATGATAGCGTGATTTGAGCCAAATGATTTATTACAGATCTATTCCATTACCCTTTATCACCTGTGGTCATACAGCTTTTTACAATAATTCATTAATTAAAGGGAAAAAACACTTCTAAATTGAAATACTGTTAGTGATATAGCTAAAAGCCTGAAGACTCTGAAAATGCAAAATTAAAGCCAGCACAGTCAGTTTTACCTCTGAGATCTCATACTCTACAATAATAAACTACAGACACAGCAGAAAGGATTGTATGTATCATCCCAACATAAAGGAAAAAGGAATGGCAAATTACTCAGTGACCTCATAGAAGATGGAGATATATTGCTATTGGTTCCTCTTTAAGATGCATTTCCTTTGGCACTTGTATTTGAAAAAGAAGCCAGTGGGTACCCTGAAGAAAAGTTCAAAGTGAAATCGGGGGGAGGAAGAGGCTGGTCCCTAGGGGTGCATCTTTTCGGATGGCAGTTCTGCTCTCTCCCCTTGTAGTTCTCAAAACTGCAAGAGAGCCTTCCTATCTGCTGTTTGACTAAGTGGGGTGACTCAGCCGGAGCCTCGGAACAATGTCGGTCCTTCCTAAGCTGGCTTCAGTATAGGATGGCTGCTTCTCCATCCCCAGGAGGATGGCCAAATCAAGAGGAAATGCATCACCAGAACAAAGCTCTAAAGGACCTGCCAAGTTGAATAACTTTTGCACATGCATACATATTTGAAAATTTAGAAATAATTGGTACCAGGTGCAACAGTGTCTGTCACTACTTCAGAACCACGTGCATAGGACTCAGTTTGGCCACCAGTGAAAGAACGGGGAGCCCAGGACAGACCCTTGTGTCCCTCTCCTAGTGTTGTTCCCTCTCCTAGTGAACCAAAGGGGAGGGCCATATTTTGGTTCTGACAGAGAGGCTAATAGTCCAATGCACAAACAGGGCAGTTTGGGGATGGGGACAAATCCATGCAGTTCTCATTTTAACACCCCAAATTTAACACCTTCAGACTAAAATTCAGCTATCCTTCCCAATTTTGCACTTATCCAAATTTTGTAACTGAATTCTCAAAGCAGAAAATCTACTCTGAAATGGACATATTATAGAAAATAATGTTCAGATATGCATTATATCAGTAAAACTGTTTGTTAAAATGTGCATATTTAAGCCAAAACACAAACAAAAATATATGTGTTGGGAGAACAGAAGCACCCCTGGTCGCCTCACAGTGACTGGGTAAGCTCAAAAACACCCGCAAAAGAGATTCAAAGGAAATTACAAAAGGCTCTGAGCACGAGACTGAAAAATGGAGGCCTCTTTCATGGGGGAATCCAGCTTTCAGCAATGTGGAATCCACTTTTAGCATGGTACTAGCTTCCTCTCTTCTCTGCAGCTATATGTGAGACTGCCTATTTCATAGCTACCAGGAATGATATTATCAGCACCGGTATTAGAGAAAAGATCTATCCACAGACACTTCTCAGAAATGTAACATTTGGAAGAATTTGGGAAGGGTGCGTTACCCTGAAAAGTGATAGCTAGAACTCAGAAGACAGCTCTCATTTTTGTTTCCCTACCTTCCCATTTTCCTCCCAGTCTAGGGCGGCGAAGTTCCAGAAGCCATTTGCACACAGCTCAAATTATTATGTCCCTTTCCCTTGGCTTCAAAGCCATCAGGGTATGTACTCGGGAGTCTTCCTTCCTCCGCTTTAACCACCTACTGATCCTAAAGAGGACTGTGGTGACCAAGGTTGTTCTAGAGTCTTTGTTGAGCCACTTGTTCTTAATGCTTTTAAAAAGACTAAGTATATAATGTCAGCTGGATCAATTAATGACATCTCTGTGGATATGCCTACAGAATTTTAAAAGGCTGGGGAGGCAGGGCTTCCACTCATAAAAGCCATGCTATGTTTTCCTTCTGTTTAAGATTGTAACTTAAATATTAATTGCAGCTTTTGTCACTTGACTCAGAATGGAAATTAGGTGAAACAGTTTAGTAATTTCTCGGCTCTACTTGCCACATGTTAAATGGTCTATGCTCTGTTCCTCCGGCAAGAAAGCCTGTTTTATGGACAAGTTGCATATATTTGTTAGAAGCTCAGTCTTTTCGTAAGTATAAGGTATCCAGATCCAGTCACTTTTTCTGTAAGAGAGTGCAGGTTCTCCATGAAACATCCTCTTTCGTCTCCTGGGGTTTGCTTGGTGCTCCCGATACCCTCTTGGGGAGCCAGGAGGGTGATCAAGCATGGTATTTGAACTGCAGATCACAGTAAAGGCTGACGGGAAGATCAGAAGGCCTTTTGTTCCTCAGCAGTGTTCTTCCCATGATCAAGTCTCTTTTGCCCTCCAAAGACGGCCTTGTTTTCAAAAGCCAGGAGCTCATTGCTCTGAGCAAACTACTGCTTTGCTCAGAAGGAGAGATAGATGACAATTCTGTTCAGTTCATTTTTAAAGTTAAAACTTACCAGAATCCACAGAGACCAGAATATGCTTGAACTAGTTTTAATTTAGACTTTCCAACACGCATCAGTGGCTTTGTCAGAGAAATAGTTCCCTGATGATTCGGCCGTTCCCTGCAACCTTATCCTCAAAGTTCAGGGGACTGGGCCCTCTCCTCCCAGGATGTAGTCTTCAGAGGCACCTGACTTCAGCTCTGATTCAGAAGTGGAGGAGGCGATCAGCCAGCCATTCACTAGGAATTCAGTGGAAAGGGAGGAGGCAGAATCAACCCCATTGGCCTATATAGGAGGGGGCAGACTCAACACAATTAGTCCAATCATGCAGTGTCAGGTCAAGAGGGCAGAGCAATTGAAACATGTCAGACATTCCAGGTGATTATCCCATGAACAGCAGGCTCCACCTTGAATGTGTGGTCAGCTTTTTTCATTTGGAATCGAGGAGAGGTATTCAATTTGGAACCGATGTTGTATCATTAGACTACCTTTCCCTAATGGACAATATTCTAATTTTCTTGTTTCATTATTACTGACTTTTGCAATAGTCTTCTTCTGTAAAAAAGCCTAGCTGGCCGGCTTAACTGTAATAAAGACTTTAGTTGGAAGGCCTTTATCCTGATTTCCCCATTGTCCCCTTCTTCTCTCTTCTCTTTTGGCCACCCCCTGGTTTTCTTGGCTTTCCCCCTTGCCTGTCTTATTGACTGGCCATACCCATCCATCCCTGCCTGATCTCACAGCATTTTCTCCAGAATGCTGGAACAGTGCAGAAGCCACGACCCACTGCATCATCATTATTATTTTTTATGATTATTATAACATTTCTATGCCGCCCCTTGCCGAAGCCTCGTGGCGGCTTACAACACAATAAAATACATTGAAATACAATAGCACATAATAAATTGCCATTGAATACAAAAATACAAAAAATGCATTGAGTTACAAACATAATAATATAAAATTAAAATTAGCAGTATAAAATAAGTAAATAAATAATATGCCATCTCCTTCCACAGAGTCCCTAACCTAGCAGTTTCCAGTGCAACGGGGATCCAAGAGGCAGCAGTGAGCCCCAATGGTCCCAACAGACTGAAAGAAGTAAAAATGTTTTAAAAATGCAGTGGGGAAAGAAAGTGAAACTGACAGGTTCATCCGTCTGGGAAGAGAGCTTTGAGCACTCAGCTTTTAAGCACCCAGTTTGTGAGGCTGAATCAGGGTTGCCACCTCTCTCTTTTTCCCTGACAAGCTCCTCTTTGTATGACCAGCAGCCATAACAATTGCACTAACTTTATTTAGCCTATTGCATTTGGTTAAAGTGGATGGGTGAGAATTTTAATAAGAACTTGAATTTTAAAGAATCAAAGTGGAAAAAAAATCAAAGACTGACATTCCTATTGATAAGGAACCAAAGACTAGTTAGCCTCCTTTCTTTTTAGCTCCATGCGTGTGACTATGGCGCTGTGAGTTGTCCTTAAATTATTTTAATTTAAGTCCTGGGCTGTAGATTTAAATGAGATGCATTTTAAGCTATTGTAGCTTACCACCCTGTTATCTGTCAGGGAGGACTGAGAGGACACAGAAGTCAGGAAGCTAGAAGCTAGATAAGAGCTTGCTTGTCCTCCTCTCTTTCCATGCCATCTCCAGGTGAGACAGGGAAGACACACCTGAAAACTTGGCCATTCGCTGTGGACAATACTGGGCGAGATGGCCTGATCCAGTCTACCACAGGATCAAAAGCTGAAAATTCCTGAAAGTTCAATGACTAAGCTGCACAATAACGCAATCCTCACAGTTTCTTCACTCAGCTGGCAGGCTCACAAATGTGTATAATATGCCCAACTCCTTACTATGTCCGTGACATTTCTTCACTTCACTCCTTCATGCTTACCACTATTCTATGGGGGAAGATGGAGTTAGCCTTCACACTATGCAATGAGCAAGGATACCCAGAATTGCTCCACATCTATAGCTTCAGTGGAAAGAGGCGTAGAATCCCTTTCCATTCAACCCTTACGATGCCAGAAGATCAGTCCTTTCTAGCTGCAGATTCGAGTGGGCTGTAGATGGGTAGTTTCCACCAGGGTCAAGACGGCAGGAGCCTAAGATGGGAATCAGCAAGCAAATGCCGCCTAACTCTTCTGAGCCAACCAATCCCCAGCCTGACAGTTTAATTTCTTTACTTGTTCAAATGAATAAACAAACTTTGACAGATTTTGTGCAGCTGGAAAATGAAAAGAGAGTTAAGTTTTGTTCCTTCACCCCTTCACTACTTGTTCCAATAAATCTTACATCCAAAGATTTATTTGATACAGAAATTAACATTTGATGCCTTGCCTCCAGAGGCCCTGCAACCACCCCTTTTGTTCAGTCGCAGGACATCATTCCAGCACTTGGTGGTCTTTCAAGATGAAGGAGAGTTATTTTCATAAGGAAGGAGACAATTGACATTATACTTAACTGGAAACCATTAGTTTTCTATTGTTTTTCAGTACTGAAAAATATGTTCTTTATAGTCTTTCTTTTTTCTTTCATTTAGGTGTGGAAAACAATGTGTTTCGAAAGCACAAAAAGAAGTTAAATCGTAATGCAAAACTACAGATGTTTTAGTCTAGATTTATGTTTTGTTTTTACGAAAAGAATTAAAGTCTTTATTTGGCTTTTGCCATCTATTTCTCTTCGTTTGACAGTGTTCAAGAACGTGTGTGTGAGAGGCTCGGAAATGATTGCTACCCACTTGCATGGCAGAGCCATAATTAATGTCTCCCATCAGTGTTTGGCAGAAGGTAGGGAAGCTTCCTACCTTTGAAGGGAAAGAGTCAAGTAGCCCACTGGGACCAATTAAATCACAAAATGGCAGTGGCTTCCTAAGGAAACCACCACACTGTGTTTTTATCATTCTTTGCTGAACAGTGCTGATGAGGCGGGCCGGGAATGTCAAAGAATGCGGTCCACAATATGGGAGCTGCATATTTATTTACTCTTTGGAGATGTTGTCATATCATCTCTTCTATCCCCCCTCCCCGCCAAACGCCTTCCCTTCTAGTTCAGGAAACGCATTCTGGCAAGTCTATGGAATTGCGAAGTCCATGAGCTGGTTTGCCCCAGAAAGTCAGTACATCATGAATGACTGGTTACATCACTGAATGTCATTTATGAAGGCATGCTAGATGGCAGCAAATTTTGAAAATACTGCATCTCAGATTCTATGGCAGTTCTCTCTCAGGCGTTATACCTGGGATAGTCCATCCATGAATGCAAGTTAGAAACAGACTGTGCAGTAATCAAGGAATGCCTGTGCACGCACGGAGAAAGCAGCCTCATCCGGGCAGTAGTCAAGCGCTGGATTGAATGCTCCTTCCCTAATATTGCCCACTGCAGGCAGGCAGCAAGTGCTCCCTGCTGTACCTTGGACCGCCTGGCATGCCCACCACACCATCCCTGCACGTCCATGTGGGAACATAGTGTTTGAACGTGGCCCAAGCGCTTAAAATGGAATGCACAGAGTCCAAACTCCAGGATCTTTTCCTTTGGAAGCTGGCCACATACTTTTGGCCTAAACACATTTTATTTTACATGTATAAGGCCGTATTTGAACTTGATGGACCTGTAGGGAAAGCAAGAATGATTGAGATGCACCATGTAAAACGATCGCTCAGTTTTGAGGAACTGTTCTAGCATTAAGTTCTGGGCCAACATGTATCCTATGTTATCATTAGCCCTAAGTCAGAATTTGTTTTGTTTTGTTTGTTTGTTTACTCAGAAATTTACTTCTTCGGACTTGTCTGGTCACCTAGAGGGAAATTCTTATTACAGATAATTACTTGTAAACTTGATCCAACCCACTGGCTTGGCCTGAAGGCCAAGAGGTGTGTCTTTTCTGAAAGGGAGACTTGACAACGAGAAATGACATGGCTAGGCCCTGTTCATGCATGAGGCCAACCGTGTTACGGCTTCACGGTTGTCTAACACAGCTCTACACCCTGCACCAGCCACCTGCTTATTGGCAATGCACATGTGTTTGTTTCTTTATGAAATTTATACCCTACTATTGAGCCAGAAAATTTCCCAAGTGGCTAGCATATCAATAAAAAAATGGGGAAAAAAAAACAAATTCTACGTTCTATCTCTTGTTAAAATCTAACAAGAGATAACACACATGGAAAAAGAGGGGAAAGGGTAACAAAAAAATTCAGGCTCTACTGCTTAATTATATATGATTCTTTCAAATGCCTTTCTTCCAAATTAATAATAAGCAGACAATTTGTTTAATATCATATATAGACAGAGGGGGGAGGGGGGGAGGAAGCCATGAAATGTATTAACATAAATAGTAGGAGAGAGACTCAAAGATGACTGAAGTCACACTTAGGAAAATGCTTTTGCATCTTATATTATACGTCTGCACACTGACACAAGCAATACTGCTCTGGATCCCCCTTCTTATAGGGAATGTTAGTTTAAAAGTCAGAACTGCGGAAAACTCTGGCAATGCCACCCATCTAGCACAACAGCAGTAAGATGTCAAGAGCAGGAAGTTTACAAGCAGTGCATGTATCACACCATTAAAATGAGCACGAGCATTACAGTGACATTTATAAATGCTAAAACTATGACTTCATTGTGTTCATTTCACGGCAGGGGACATTGTTTAAAACCCTAAGCTTTCTTGTCTGTATAAATTATTGCTTAATTTTATTTGGATTTTTACACAGATGTAAAAAGGAACCCCACTGTCTTCCCTAGTTTCATTTTTGTTGAGGAACAGTGTCATTCAATGTGCCATCAATCAATCGATTAATCAAAATTTATTACACAATCAGAAACCTATTCAAAGAACAAGGATGCACCAAAAACATTCTTGAATGTATGACAAACTACAGTTTGTGGACTGAAAGAAATAACAGTTTTAATAGCACCATGATAAAAACGTAATGTGCTAAATTAAAACATACAGATAGTTTAAGATACATGAACTAAAATAGATCAGATGGTAAATTAGGATATAGAAATTATGCAGTACATATACAAGTGAGGGAAGCTAGCAAGAGGCAAGACGAGTCAAATTTAAGCAGAGGGAATCCCCATACACGCCACTCCAGCTGGAAAAACGAAATCTGGACACCATTCTGTTATTCATATTTTTTCTCATCTGCGAAACCAAATACCTTTCAAAAGCCCTACTTGAGTATTCTGATAGAATAGCAGTTAACAATTCATGTAGGTCTTCTTTATGTAATTTACATACCAAAAGATGTGAGCTGATGCTTCCTAGCCCCATCCCCACAGGGGCAAAACCGTCCATTAACAGTTGCACATGAAAAATGGCCAACACTGCAGTGGAAGGCAGGCTGTTAAACTTAACCCTATAAGATGAGTGGATGTGGGGCTGTTAGGTTCTCTGGATAATTAGCATGACCCCTTGGAAGGTCTTGATGCGCCTTAGTAAATTATAAAGAGAGACAGCATGAGGAAGGTGCTGGTTAGACGCTCCTGTTGCTTGTACGTAAATATCTGTCCCCAAAGTTCTCACATCACACGCAAGCTAACCTTCACCCTAAATGCCGTGAGCACATACAGGATGTCACATGATGTGCGGAGATCGGCTAAAGTGATATGACTCAGACAGACACAAGCATCAGTATGCAGCATGTAAGACTATCTGCTCACAGGCTGTCTCTGGAGACTCCGTTCCTATTACAAAAGGAAATCTGTCAAGAGAAAGCAAGTGCGGAGGTCTTTTAATTTCTCTGTGTTTACTGTTTAAGGGTTCAGGAACAATGGAAAACATTTTCCTTTGGCTTCTTCTGCTTTAACTGACCCCCCACCCCATCATCCACTATCATGCAGTCTAGGAAACTGCAAACGAATTGCCATATTGACAATCATTGTCTCTCCAAAGCCTCAAGCCATTGATCCTCAAATGCATCCTCTTTTGCATCTCTCTAGAATTAGGACCAGGTGCCCAGAAGCGGACTAGACATGTAGAAGGATGCCTGATTCCGAGCAACTGGGGTTCCCAGGGGCAAGCTGGTTTAGTCACTATCCCCAAGGAAGCCTTGGCTGTACCCTTCTTTTCCCTTGACATAAGTAATGATGGCCATTCATCCCAAGCAGGAAAAGCAAAGAGGAAGGAGAACAAAAAAGGCCTTGTGTCAGGATCCTGGCTGCTCTAGGGCTTCAGCTGATGGTCTGAGGCAGAACACCCACCCACGTATTTGCAGGACGGGACCCAGGGCCCTGCTGGTGTTCTCAGCCTCCTGGGAGACTCGGGGAAGAGCTACACCAGAGCAAGTTCTTCTCTCCAGAACTGGCCTCAGCAACACAGGGCTTCCTGTTTCCTGCCAGCGCCTGCATCTTGCCTGACCTGTTTCCTGCCAGCTGTGGTGTGGTTTTGCTCTTGCACTTTGCCTGGCCCTTGCTGCATCTCGCTGTGTGCCCTGCCTTGCCACGTTGCCTCAGCAATGCAAGTTTTCCTGCTCAGTGTGGTTCAGCTCCTGCTTCTTGCCTGATTCCTGCCATGTATCCTGTCTAGTTATCCTGCCTCAAGATACCTGCTCCTTTGTTTGTCTTGATGGTTCTCAACCCTTGGCTTGCTCATGACCCCATCCTTGTCCATACTTCGGGTTTCTGACCCTGGCCTGTTCTGTGACTATGCCTTGAACCTTGCTTTTGGGCTTTGGGCTTGCCTTGGGTGTTGCTGCGCTGGTCCCTGTGCCTCTGCTTTGTCTACTGCTGCCCATATCCTGGCTCCCGACACCATGTGAGAAGACCTGATGGGCTGAGAAGCCAAGCTGAAGAGATGGAGCAAGGAGTTGGGAGGCATTCCTTCACCTCAGCCTTCCTTCCTGTGCAGGAAACCTCACGTGCTTGTTGCTCAGCAACCAGAACAACACCAGCATAATGATACCTGTGTGCAGAACAACTACATTCCTACATCAAACCAAAGAAATGTCTGTGTCATAGATGAAGACTCTGAATCCTCAGAGAATCCCAAACCCATGTCCTCAGAGGAGAGGCCAGAGCTCAGAGTTCAGGAAGAAGATTCATTCATAGAAAAGCAACGCAAGGTTTCTAACTCCTCAAGATTTCGTTCCCCCAAGATATCATGGAGGTCGGCCCCTCTGTGCCCAAAGGCAATTGCTTGGACACCTTCAGAGTCCATCTGGGAGGACACTGCATCCCACAGCCATTCCTACAGTGTTGCAGCCTGGGTTGGTCAACAGGCCAGGCTACTTGAAGAGACGTGGGGAGGGTTTGCACAATGTGACAGCTCACACTGCGACACAAGCCACGCAGGGGGTTGTTTGCCCAAGGGCTGGGATGTGCCTGACCAACAATTGGGCACATCACAGCTCCATGCCCTCCCCTCCCTGGGCGTCCTATGCATAGGAGATATGGCAGGGGCAACGTGTCTCCCCCCTCCCTGCTGCCACTGTCAAGACGGGCGCTTGTTTCAGCCAGCTGGCAATCCAGCCAGCCAGCGATCTCTGCCTGTCTCCTGCCAGCTCTGCCAAGCTGACAGTGCTGCTGGCGGCCAAGTCCAGGAGCCAAGATTACTTCACCTGGCTGGCCAGCGAGCTGACTGAGGCTAACTCTGTGCCATCCCACCACCATCAGCCCTTTCAGGCTGGCAGCGGCGCAGAGGCAAAAAGGAGGAAGGATCATTTCTGGTGGCTAACTAGCCAGCCAACTGGAATGCTCTCTGCTTCCTCCTGCTGCTAAGAGCTCTTTTGGGCTCACTGCGGGGCTGATGGTGGGGGAAAGCCTCTGACGGCCACCTGCAAGTGCTGCCTGGGCACTTGTGGGATGGCTGTCAGTGACTCTCTCATGCTCTCTCAGTTCTTGGCAAGAACTGCAGGGGGATTTTGCCGGTCTTGTCACAGGATTCACCTGTGGTTGGGCTTGGCCCAAAATGGGTTGTGTTATCTGGATGACATAACAATCTACTGTGTTTCAAACCCGGGTACAAGCCATGGGTTGTCATGATGGCTTATTGACCCAAAATAAGCTACCCTAACAAACTTAGAATCATGGAATTATAGAATAGTAGATCTGATAGAGTGCCTGAAGAACTATGGACGGAGGTTCACAACATTGTACAAGAAGTAGCAACTAAAACCATCCCAAAGAAAAAGAAACGCAAGAAAGCAAAATGGCTGTCTGAGGAAGCTTTACAAATAGCTGAGGAAAGAAGGGAAGCGAAAGGCAAGGGAGAAAGGGAAAGATACACCCAACTGAATGCAGAATTCCAGAGAACAGCTAGAAGAGATAAGAAGGCCTTCTTAAATGAACAGTGCAAAGAAATAGAAGAAAACAATAGAATAGGGAGGACCAGAGACCTCTTCAAGAAAATTGGAGATATGAAGGGAACATTTCATGCCAAGAATGGGCATGATAAAGGACCAAAATGGCAGGGACCTAACAGAGGCAGAAGAGATTAAGAAGAGGTGGCAAGATTGCACAGAGGAACTATACAAGAAAGAGCTTAACATTCCTGATAACCACAATGGGGTGGTCACTGACCTTGAGCCAGATATCCTGGAATGTGAAGTCAAATGGGCCTTAGGAAGTCTGAGCAGCAACAAAGCTAGTGGAGATGACAGTATTCCAGCTGAGCTATTCAAAATCTTAAAAGATGATGCAGTAAAAGTGCTTCACTCAATAAGCCAGCAAATTTGGAAAACTCAACAGTGGCTACAGGATTGAAAAAAGGTCAGTTTACATTCCGATCCCAAAGAAGGGCAGTGCCAAAGAATGTTCAAACTACCGCACCATTGCACTCATTTCACATGCTAGCAAAGCTATGCTCAGAATCCTACAAGCTAGGCTCCAGCAGTATGTGGACCGAGAACTACCAGAAGTACAGGCAGGATTTTGAAGAGGGAGAGGAACTAGAGGTCAAATTGCCAACATACACTGGATCATGGAGAAAGCTATGGAGTTCCAGAAAAAACATCTACTTCTGCTTCATCAACTATGCTAAAGCCTTTGATTGTGTGGATCACAACAAATTGTGGCAAGTTCTTAAAGAGATGGGAGTACCAGACCATCTTATTTGTCTTCTGAGAAACCTATATGCGGGTCAAGAAGCAACAGTGAGAACTGGACATGGAACCACTGATTGGTTCAAAATTGAGAAAGGAGTTCGGCAAGGCTGTATACTGTTGCCCTGCCTATTTTAACTTATATGCAGAGCGCATCATGAGAAAGGCAGGGCTAGATGAACCATCAGTTGGAATTAAGATTGCTGGGAGAAATATCAACAAGCTCAGATATGTAGATAATACCACTCTCATGGCAGAATGTGAAGAGGAACTAAAGAGCCTCTTGATGTGGGTGAAGGAGGAGAGCGCAAAAGTTGGCTTGAAACTCAACATTAAGAAAACTAAGATCATGGCATCCAGTCCTCTCTTCCTGGCAAATAGATGGGGAAGAAATGGAGGTAGTGACAGATTTTATTTTCCTGGGCTCCAAGATTACCACAGATGGGGACTGTAGCCAAGAAATTAAAAGACGCTTGCTCCTGGGGAGGAAAGCTATGGCAAATCTAGACAGCATACTAAAAAGCAGAGACATCACCCTGCCAACAAAAGTGCGTATAGTCAAGGCTATGGTTTTCCCAGTTGCAATGTATGGCTGTGAGAGCTGGATCATAAGGAAGGCTAAGCGCCAAAGAATTGAGGCCTTTGAATTGTGGTGCTGGAGGAGACTCCTGCGAGTCCCTTGGACCGCAAGGCAATCAAACCGGTCAGTCCTAGAGGAGACCAACCCTGACTGCTCTTTAGAAGGCCAGATCCTGAAGATGAAACTTAAATACTCTGGCCACCTAATGAGAAGGAAAGACTCCCTGGAGAAGAGCCTAATGCTGGGAACAATAGATGGCAAAAGAAGAAGGGGACAGCAGAGGATGAGGTGGCTAGATGGAATCACTGAAGCAGTTGGTGTGAGCTTGGGTGGACTCCGGGAGATGGTGGAGGACAGGAAGGCCTGGAGGAATGTTGTCCATGGGGTCGCGATGGGTCAGACACGACTTCGCGACTAACAACAACAATAGAGTTGGAAGGGACCATGAAGGCCATCAAGTCCAGCCCCCTGCTGTTGCAGGACACCATGTTACACCGTCACACTCAGATGGCTGTCCGGTTTCACCTTTCTCTAGTGTGGGAGACCCACCACCTCTCTAAGCAGCTGTTTGCTCTGACAGTGAGGAAGCTTTTCCTGATGTCCTGCCTGAATCTGGGTTGTCGCAACTTGAATTGAGTATTCCGTGTCCACATGAAAATAACACAGGGTGGCTTGTAAGCTATGAGGGACATTCTCATGTTGTACAAACACAGTCAGTGCCTCAGTTATTCCAGAAGTGGAACAACTTCTTCAGACAAGTTATATGATATTCTTTTCCATTAGTTTTTCAGCGGCATGTATTTCTGTGTGCCCTAAATTTGCAATAGTGTTCTGGAGGAAGTGAGATGGTGGGCTTAGGGGGAGAGCGGCAGTGCAGAAGGAAAGGTTCAACCAGGCTTTAAAACTAAAGCAAAACAGTATTTGCTACTGTGCATGTGTCAAGGTATGAATATGTATATAACACAAATCCTTTACGGCGCTTCCAATGCTTGCTGAAGAACAACTAGCTGAAAAAACACCTTGATGGACATGCCGCAGAAGTGCATCACATAGTTTTCAATGGCGCTTAGTCCTGTGTACAGGGGATTGGTGTGTTTTTGGCTTTTGGATGGATGCTATGTATTGTTGTTGTTTTTAAATCTCTGTTCCTTCACACCAGCCAATGTATGCATAATGGTTCAACTCCCCACTCCCACAACTTTTTAAAGGGATATTTCCCTGAGCTTTAAATATCTTTTAAAGGAATACTTCCCCTTCTTCCTCCTTTTCCGTGCATTCACATTGGCGTGAGACACAAGGTCACATTTCCAGCGCAGCGGAGGCTGCTGCATGCACCAGCACAGGTGCCAACAGCGGCCACGGCGTTCTGCATCAACACCACAGCAGCAGCGCTCCCTGATAAATGGAGTGGGCTCTGGTGAAGATCCCCTGGCCCCGTGTCACGAGTGGAAAGCTCATGCTAGTCAGCTGCCCAGCAGAGCAGGGCCGTGCCATGCGCCCTGCTCTTGCAGGGGCCAATACCCTTTAGCTCTAACCCTGCAAGCAGCTCCACCTCCAGAGGCCCCCTCTGCAGCTGGACTCTGGTGCGATTGTGCGCAGCGTCTGCGTGTGCTCAGCTGCTAATGTGCGGGTGCTGTGCTGATGGCCAGGGCGGGGGCCAGCACCACATGCGGCCTCGGGAGACTGGGATGGAGGCATCATCCTGTGTTCTTCACCTCCATACAGTTATCCTTCATATGGAGAAGGTGTATCTCCTGCATATTTTGCAGGTCATCTTAGAACTGAAATAGATTTCACTTCCCTCCCCCTGAAACCTGATTTCACATGGAGGCAAGAATATTACAAAATAAAAAATAAAAGCACCCCCTCTCTACAAATGTGGAAAATTAGCATGTTAGACAGCGAGCTAGAAGCATTCTTCCTGATTTGCTCCTTCTCTACGTTCAAGCAACTTTGCGTGTTTGTGCATTTTAAAGCTTCTGCCTGCCTCAGCTGAAATGGCACAGAGAACGAAGAGGTTCACGTGCCGATTCTTCTAATCTTGTGTGTTAAGCCACTGGAATCATGCGATGATCAACGATCTTAGCAAAAATGCTCTGCTGTACTTTTTAAGGAGAAGCATCTGACACTTTACTGAAGATGCTTTTACGATGAGCTTTTTAGTTGAGGCCAAATCATCATTGAGGTAATTAATCTTGTAATGAATTAAATCCTTTTACTATCATTTTCTAGGTCATTTAAAACTCACTGTAAGTATAACCTATTGCAGTTCCTGTAAAACACTGAACCCAGGATGATAATCAGGACCTCTGGAAAATTGGGTCTGAATATAAAATTGCAGTTATAGCGATTTCTGACTGTGGCGTAATTTTCTGGTGCATTATTTAAATATGCATTTGGTCCGGAGCCAGCTACCCCTTTCATTGCTACTCTTTTAAAACTAACTAGGAGCCCAGGGAATTTCCATCTCTTGGGCAGCGCTGGTAATGTGTGCAGGCAGTCTGAAGAAAGCATGCCTGGCCAAACCTTATCTAAATACATTTAAAGGTGCCCAATGGGCGGATGGTTGGACAGACAGACATGGGGAAGGAACCAAAGGGACAACACAGGAAGTAGAAAGAAGGTACGGGAAGAGTCAGGCATGAGCTAGATCACCTTTATGACCATAAAGTGGCGAGCTTAGAGCATTTCACTGAGACTTAACTGCAAGTATGCAGTGGTACAGTTAGGTCATTCTTACTCCAGACTGAATGGTCTTATTGGAAAGGGGCTCTTTGGATGGCAATGTTTATTGCTTCACTTGCTTCAAAATGTGGCAAGCCAGTCCTCATGCATTTGGAAGGATTTCTTGCTCATTCTGCTGAAGGTCAAGATACATGTCGCTTCAAAGATGTGTCTAGCAGCAATGCCTTTTGTAAATTTTTACCCTGAAGTCAACATAGGGAGCCCAATCCATATCTTAAAAGTTTCTCTACCCAGGCTGGGATCCCAATCCAGAAGATGGGACCATGCTTATTCTACAGTGGAAAGGAAAGGAAGACCACATAGCTTCTGGACACACACTTGAAATAATGTTGATTTTTCCCCTGGTTAGACCCAAGACTTCCAGCCCCAGGTCCTGCCCTGGTGGTGGAGTCATGCGTGGTTGCAAATGTTCCTTCATCCCCTACCATCCAGACCAGGAATTCAGTTAGAAGCTTCCTAGAAGTTACTAGCTATCACAGAGGATTAAAACCAAGCGGGCTGGACTGGGACCAGAGTGTGGCCCAAGAACTAAATCTCCACATCCCTGCTGTATATCCTTGGGTACCCAAGGAAGGAAAGGGGGTGGGGGAAGGCAGGGAGAAATACACCAAAAGGCTGCAGGATACCAGGTGGAGAGCCAGCATCAGCTGCATTGCCCATAAATCTAAGTGGTGCTTCCCGTCTTGAGACCCGTAGTTGTTGCTCCTGGACGCAGGGCTCCTGTGCAGCCTCCCCAGCATGTCTGGCTGCCAAGCTCAGCTTTCTTGCCCACCATGTCCTGAGCAGGCTGTCCGTTTGCTCCGCACGCCATGCAGTCAGGTAACAGCAGCTCAACAAGAACAGAGCGGTTCCGCCTGGAAGTGCGGAGCAGCTCCGAAACCAGCCTGGAAGCCCGCACTTGGTTCATGCCTAACAGGAAATGTGCTCAGCTTTCCGAGCGTGCCAGTGGGCCTCTGAGCTCCCTTTCTCTTCTCCATGCGCTGGCAAGACAAGAGGTTGAGCTGCCTGATTTCGGCTCACGGTTTCCATGACTTCACAGACCCTCCCCCCTGCCCGCAGGCCCAATTCATCGCATGCTTCTTTTCATTTCATTTTCTGAACATTTATGAGTTGAAACTTAATATGTACATTTTAAGTATTTTGCATATTTACAAGGGGGTTGGAGTTTTATTATTCATCACAGTCGCAGGTTTTTCCTCTTTCCTCTCCCCCCACCCCCTGCAAGGGGGCTCCACTTTCTTCTTCTTTATCTTGTGAAAATTCTAACAGCATCAATTCCGTTTTAATTTCAGAGAGGTGCAAAATGCGTGCGGCCTACGCAAATGGTTCATTGTCAAACTAGAAAATGAGCATGAATACTCCTTTAAGGGGATCTTTTAGAGTAGCAGGTGTTTCCACTCCGACAGATGCCCTGCTGAAAGCCTCCAACATCTCATTTATCTCTGTATTCATCCCACTCCCTCTGTGTTAAAAAGGCTTGCATGCACCTATCTGAACAGAGCTAACAGGCACTTGTGTTTGGCTTCGCGGCTACACAGCAGAGGTGGGGAGGAGGTTGGTCGTGATCTATTGGAAGACTTCTGGAGGATCTGAAATAATTGGCTGACGCACGGATGTTGAACAGTACGGGTAGCTCAAACAGGACATCCCCGGGAAGAGAATGGGGGCTCTAATCAGGCAGTACTGGGTCCGCATCTGTACCTGGGTAAGAGGGCAAAAGGAATGCCCTGAGCCCTTTCCGCTGAGCTCCCCCTTGATGGATGCCTGTGTCCAACAGAGGACCACTGGATGGAACTGAAGGCGCCCTTTGTGGATGGAACCACCATGGAGGGGGTTCCTCGCGCTCCCACTTTGGTGCTACCAGCCAGTGGGACCCCTTCCTATTGGCAGCAGTAGGAAATGGTCCATGCCCGGCCACAAGCAGTCTTGAATGTCGGTGGGCCATTGCACTGCAGGGGTTGAACTGCTGGACTGGGGCGGAGGTGCTGGTCCCTGCTGGACCATGGAGCTGAGTGGGGAAACTTCGGGCCAGGCACTGCCTCTCGGCGCAACCCAGTCAACACTGGGTGGCTGCAATGGTGACGTGGAGAAATCCATTGGATTCCTTCTAAGGGGGGGGGGGAAGGCAGGACATAGATGTGAGAATAAATAAACGATTGCAGGTCAAAGCAGATACCAAACACTATCACTCAGATGTCAAATGTGATGGTACCACAGAACAAGCAGTATATTAATTTTGGATAGTTACATTCCAGTTTTCCTTATATATTTCAAGGCAGATAACTCAAAATGATAAATTCAGCAGATTGGTTCCTCCCCACTCCCCCCACCAAAAAAAAAAAAAAAATCCAGCAAGAATAAAACATCAGCAATAAAAGAATTGAAAACAGCAGCATTAAAATAATAAAATTTCATAAATCTCATACAAATATATATAAGGTGTCATCTGTAAGGTGCCATCTGGATCAGTGGGCAGCATACAAAACCAGAAATAAATAAATAAATAAATAAATAAATAAATAAATAAATAAATAAATAAATGCATATTGGGATGGGGAAACACATTTGAAAATAAGACCAGTGCTATTTTTTATTTTATTTTTTGCAAGAAAGTAGATTGATGCAGAAATGGGCTGGAATGGGCTTGTGTGTGAATCCATGCAAAACTGACACGGGTTGAAGACAGACTGATTCATCCACCCCAAGTCATAATCAGACAGGTAGACTTTAAAGGTGAATACTAGCAGTTTGCATTGGGCTCAGATATGGACAGCACAGCTTTTCCAGTGTGGATGAAACAGGCCCTCCAGGTAGCAGTTCCATGGAAGAATATTGAATTAGTCAATTTTTCTGGAACGTTTTCAAAAGCAGACCCGTGTCCAATGTGTGCAACAGTCCAAAATACCATGGGATGAGATAAGAACTTGTCACACTGATGTCAAATATAGTTAAAGTTGTGGGCTTGCATTTTTTGTTTTTGTTTGGTTTTCTGTTTTCCCCTAAAGAACTGTTAACATTACCCTTTTAAAAAGAATAAAGCAGGTGAGTGTGCCATCTTTGTAGAATCACAGGGCATTATGTCTAAATGCGAAAGAGACGAGTGACAGAAATGGCACATTTTGCTTTTCCACTACCTCTAACATTTCTAAGGAGCAAGAATATTATTCCACCCAGTGTTTGGCCAGTGCAGCACTTGTTTTTTATCTGGCTTTTGCAGGTTCACTCAAGAGATGGTAATATGTTAAACAGGTACTAAAAAGACATCCAACCTGAGCAGAAGGCCTGGCAAAACACAGCAGCCTGAGAATAAAGCAGCCTCAATCCTTTCTCCAGAGACCAAACACATTTTGTCCGTGACATACTTTACTCTCCATCTGCTCTGAAAAGGGAAGATTATCCATATGGCAGTGGGCTGGCCTACTAAGTCAATACACCGTCTGACTTCATGAAACACCACTGCATGCTAAGTAGCTTAAGGGCTGAAGCAGACATTACCTTAAATATGTATCTGGAAGCCATGTCACCCCTCTTCTTACTTTATGTGGAGGTGGTGTGGAAAGGCTGATCTAGGTTCTAAAAGCACCCCCCCACCCCATATTAGCATCCGGATCCAGGTTGGGTCATGCCCCTACTCTAGAGGAGACAGAAACCACACATTCTGTAAAGGTGTGCTACAGTTCCTTTGCTCTATTTTTCTTGTGAATGGTGGAAAGTAATAAATCACCCACCAGTTCATAATTGTTATGTTTAATTTAAATTAATAACTCTCCAATTCATGGTGCAAGGTGCTCCTTGAAATATCGGCTTAGGAGTGAAATTTAGAACACAGTCTTTTACAAGGCAATGCTACATTTTCACATGAGCATAAAGGCATTTTATCATTTTTTTTTAAATTGTTTGGGAGAAACCAGAGCCTTTGAACAATGGTGATTCTGGCTGTAATAATGCTCACTGGTTATCCAGTGTGGAGTGGGAAAGAAGTCACATTGATTCTAAGCCACTTCACATTGATCATATGATGCAAACATGACTTAATTGCATCCATAAATATGCAGATTTTAAAACTCTCATCATCTTAAGGCCCATAACTAGGCAGGGCGGAAGATTCATAGCACTTCAGAGCTTTCTGCTGAGAAATTAAGCCTGCAATCCTATGCACACTTACATGGCGGTCAGTCACTTTGCATGCTAACGAATCTGCAAATATGCACAAGACTGGGCAGCACAGGGTCACAGCAGGAGTTTTTGGATGATGCTCATTTCTACCCTGCCCAATGGCTGCAGCTCCCACTTCTATCGCTTTTAATGCTGGAGGTATTCTAGGAGTTCTCCAGTTTTTCTGAATTAGCACTCCAGACTGACGGAGTGAGAGTGGCTCCCTTCCGTGCTGCTCCACGTAATAACTCCCTGTCATTTGAGATAAAGGGTTACGCTGGTCCTGCCCCTGTAGTGCTAGGTTTTTTATAGTGACAGAGATGTGGAAGGGCTCTTTAGTATCCTAGATTGTGGCACTCTCCATTTTCATCCTGAAGGGCTTCTGCCCAGACTTCTGTACTCCCCTACTAAGTAAGCTGGAAAACGGCATAGTTCTAGCAAATAGCTGATGAAATGGTACAGGTGCCCCTGGACAGAGCATCTCAGGTGGCGGGTGAGCAGAGGTCTCTAAGCTTCAGGGACTTTGAAGGCTTGCTTCAGAGAGGAGGTGAATGTGCCTAACCTACAGTCTCCTTGGATAGAATGGATCTGAATAGGTTGCTTTGGTGAAAACTCATCACAGGGGAAAGCCCACCTGCCAGTGCACCTCTGGGGCGAGAAGTGCTCTGCAGGGTATTCTCTCCTGCCCCCGCCCCCCATTTTAGTGCATGCATCCTCAGAGGCTTTATATGGCTAAGACAGCACTATTTATTTATTTATTCAAAACATTTTTACCCCGTCTCCATGATAAAACATCTCAGGATGGTTTACAAGAATTAAAACAGTAATTATTTATTATTATTGTTGTTGTTGTATTTTTCCATGTATAAGACGATACTTTTGCTTTAAAATATTTACCTAAAAATGGAGGGGTGTCTTATATATGGGGGGCTGAGAGGAGAACCGCGGGCACGCTCGGGGGGAGGCAGGGACGGGCGTGCTCAGGGGTGAGCCGGGTGGGGGTGCAATCGGGGGGGAGGTGGGCACAGGTACGGGCGCGCTCGGGGGGAGACTGGCGTGGGCGCCCACATGTGGGGAGGCGGTGGGTGCACATGAGCGGCGGCAGCTTGCTCACTTGGACTTCGGTAAGAAAAGTGAGGGGTGTCCTATACATGGGGGTGTCTTATAGTCAGAAAAATATATTATTATTATTATCTGGCAGGTTTGCAAGCAACTCCTGATTGTCCCGGAATGAGAGGAGTATAATACAAATTGACTCCGTATTTCTGAACTCATGTGCAAGCCAATCTGATGTGAGCTGGGAGCGGCTTACCCCTCTCTACTTGTGAGGGATCTTCTTCTGCTTCTCTCCCTCCTAAAGAAAGAAAACAAAAATCTTTGGATGTTCAGAAAACTGTGTCTAGTTCCTCGTGCTCCTCTGTATTGTCTGCAGGGGGACTTCTACAGTCCTTTCTTTTCCCAGTGGTGAGATGTGCAACACTGCGGGGAAGTCATGCTAAGGATATACCCAAAACTCATGCACAGGAAGGTTTTTGGTGTTTGGGATTAACAAGGCAACCCGGGGCACAAATTGCAACTGGTCTGGCAGCAACATTGCCCTGGATGGTTTCCTTCCGTGTACACATTATCCTGGCATCGGAAGTGGAGTAATCAGGCAGCTCTTCCATCCAAAACAGGTCACTGCAGCAGGAAAGGCATGACTTTTGAGGTCAAGATGTGCTGCAGGCAGAGTCTGCACCGCCTGTAGTTTTGTGATTCAGTGCCCTGGCTTCTTCACCTGAATGTCAAGCAGAACAGCACTGGCTTTCCCTTCGAAAGACACAGGCGAGACACCTGACCCAGCATCCACCACAGAAGTCAGGATTGGTGGGAAATGGGAGCTGGATCATTCTGGCTTTCAGAGCATAAGAGCCAGATTTATAGCCACTGTGTTTATACTATATCATCTCATGCGTGGTACTGTACAATATCCAAGCAAGAAGGCCTTCAGGGCTACTACCATTTCAAATGAAAAATAGCTCTTCGGTAGGGCATAATGCAGCACAGATGGCAAGTTGTGCTTTGCCATTTTACTGTTTCTGTACATTACCTGAGCAATAAATACTGGTCAAATCAAGCAATCATTTCTCAGGTTCAATATAACTTGTTTTGCCCACATCCACTTCTGCAGTTATATATTCCCAGGAGAATCTGCTTAGGTCTCTAGGTTTCTAAGTCATTTCAAGGTGAGCTAACAAATAGCCATGTATGGCAAGCGGAGGCCTGGTTTTAAAATCCAGACCTAACATTGCATTTTCATCGGGATAGTCTAAGCTTCTACTTTGGTTCTGTCACACTCCTTACTTTAGTAATTTAGTAAATTAGTTGCCTGCTTAATTTACAGGGGATCTCTCTGAAAAATAAGCAAGATGTGAAATAACATGTTTTGCTCCATTATCATATTTTTGGTAGAACTCCTACGTGATTTCTGAAACGGGTGGGCTTTTCCCCCATGCTGATTACTATAAGTGTGAATGATTACTTGACATGCTCACAAAGTTCCTGTCATATTGGGCATAGCTTCTTTATAATAGGAGCCTGTACAGGAGAGAAATGCCAGTCAGCATAAAATGGCTATAAATTAGAGAAGAGAGGCCTAGAAAACTGTATGATTCTGATATATAATACTGGTGCAAAATTATTTACGGCTAAAATAAGGAAATACAACATTCTTTATGGGTAAAATACTTGCAGAAATACCAGGATGGCCAGAATCCACCTGTGTCTGCCAGTGGATCTGACACCATTGATGGGACTTGCGTCTTTTCTCATGCAGCTTTGGTTGGGGGGATCTCTGCAGCAGCTTGAGGCACAGGGGTTACGGGGTCAAGGGAGAAGAAGGGAAGCCATATTGTGCAAGTAGAAACCTGCTTGTATGACATTCAGTGCTACCTGTGAGCATCCACACATACATAATTACCCAGGTAGAGAAGAATTTATTCTGCTGCTGTTTGCTTGCTCACCTCGCTCATTTAAAGAATTTCTAGTCCACTGAACATGGTAGGGAAGGGCATTTCCAGAGGTCGGCAGGGTGGGGGGGGCAGGATTTTACTCATCCCTCCGGGAACCACAACCTGCTCCCTTCCACATTCCCTGCTGAGATTCAACTCTCCAACAGTAGGAATGGGGGAAAGGCTGGCTGTTTTCCATTGCACTGCAGGGGCACAGCCAGAGTCCCCCTCTCCAGAATGGTCTAGTTAGGTTTAATACAAAGCTAAATGTGTTGCTGCCACCGTATTGCCATCTTCTGTGCAAAGCAACCATTTCTTTTTGCCTTCATCACAATAGCAACAAGTTTGACAAAAGGAATGAAGGGTGTGATTGAAGGACTGTGTGTTGTTGAACTCTGCTTTAGAGTATTGCTTTTACAGCAACAAGACACTTGGAGTCACACTGGGTACACAGCGACTCAGTTCTGAATGAGCCTTGCAAACTTGCAGCCACGACAAGAAGCCACTTGCCCACCTGCCTGATCTTCCTGGGGAAGAATGTGAAGAGAGCATCTGAAGCTGATTGCAAGAGCACGTGGGTGTAAGAACCCATACTTTTAATGTGGAATTCAGATTTCACATGCATCTTACCTATTTGGTTTACTTTACACAGACCTACCTAAATTCCTGTTTTCACTTGTCAAAGGCAAGTGTTGGTGAAAAGTGAATGAAGTGCCTTTTGCAGCCTTTCTCAGCACCGACATCGTCTGGCTGTAAATGCTGGAGGCACAGGTACCTCTGCGTGGGGCTGGGGAGGGAATGGTCAAAAACCCAACAGTGTTCCTGTAAAAAGGGGAGAAGGTTTTTTTTATGAGCAAAGGTCATTTGTGACTTGGCTTTGACATGGACGTGCCCACATACAGTGGGTAGGGGGGAAATCCTGCTGGCATTTGCAGCCTCTCTGGTCAAAGTCCAGAGTTGGTACCTGCTGTATTTTTATCACTGGCACTCACAGGACACTGTCCAGGAGAGGCTTCTAACTTTTGGACTTGCAGAACTGCAGGCCTCTGTTGTGGTGCAGGTCTGACTACAGCAAGAGTTCATGCATACTTAAGGTTCAGAAAAAAATGGTGGCCAAGCACTGGTGCTTCCTCCAATGTACTGTTTGGGATCTTTTCTGGCTCAGCGCTGGTGTGATTGCCAAGATTAGCAAGGGCTTGTTTTGCCACTCTTGCTGAGTGCCTAATTCACCACCACCTAATTCACCAGGATTGGCCACCTAGGTTCAGAAAACATGACAACCCATCCTGGGTTGAAGCCTTAGAATAGGCAATAGGTTCTTGGGATGGGGACACACACACACACAAACAGGAAAGTTACCCTGTGAGAAATGGTCCGGGTTCAGATGCTTTGACAACCCACCATGGTTAGTTATCCATGACGGGTTATTGTGTTTTACGAACCAGGTTATTGTGTTGGGCACCAGAAAAAAGGTCTCTTGAGATCCCCTGATATATATGGGTTTGGAAAGGAGCCACAGTAGAAAAAGATAAACCAAAGAATGTGAGCAGAAAAGTAGTGAAGCCTCCCCATTGATACTGAAGGAAGAGCTTCGATAAGACAGAACATGAGCTGGAGTTGCTATGGTGAGCATCACTACAGCTGTTACCCTTAATATTTGGAGAAGGAGAAGGAAAGGAGAACTTCTGATTGAGCCTGACCTTGCTCACTCCTAGTTCACTCTCTAAAAATAGGTGCAAGGAATGAAAGCATGTTATTTCCAAGCACATCTCGTAGGTTCACACCAATTTGCATTCTGCCCTCTCCATCTTCACGAGAAATGCCACAAATTTTTGGGTTCTATGCATTTGCTGTTCTTCTTTTGAAAAGATAGAGCTGAGAGTCATAATTGAAATGGTTCTTGTTGCCCTGAATGTAGAACCCAAGGTGGGTTCCAATGTTGCCATTTTCAAGGGAGATAATGCCTTGCCTTGTATTTTGCCTATGTCTCTGCACTTTGGAAATGGATGCAGGGACAGAGCTGGTATTTAAATGTAAGTTTAGAATATTCTCATATTAAATTATACTGTCCAATTATAATGGGAGTACCCATTGGCTAAAATCCAAGGTATCACTTTTCTTGGCCAAAAAGATAACTCTGCCTTCTCAGTTTGTTCTTTCATTTTACTGTTTTATTTTACTTGGGTGTATGTATTTTTCTATGAGACATGACCTATGCTTTACCTTTCCCACAGGATGACAGGAAGATCTCTTTTAAATTTATTTTTGCACTTTCCTTCATAAAACCAAACAGCTAGTCTTCACAAGTTTTGCAGGGCAGAGGTGGAAACAGTAATCTTCCTCCCCCATTTTTTTTTAAATAAAAGCCTTTTGAAAGGGGATACTTCTTGGTTAGAGAGGGAGTGTTCACTCTCATCCAGATGTCAGAACTTCCAATTTGAGAGAATTACCTGTAAAACCCAGTAATGACATGAACTGAAATAATTATGTCTTCACAAGCACAAAGTACCCTCTATTAAACATGGGGACAGATTTAACGGAAGAGTAAACAAGACAGCATCACCTCTGTGCTAGTTGTCCCTCTGTTCTGCTGTTTGCCCTATTTCATCTCACCATTTAAAAATTGATACTGCTGGAGGGGATACTTACAAAGCTCAGTGCTACGGGCTGGGATGGAATTCATGACAGCTGGCAGCCAATTGAAAAGGAAAAGAATGAGACTTGTCAGCCTGAGAGTGAAATAGATGGCACTGGTGAAAGCTGGCTAGGGGAAGCTGGATAATCATGCTTGTGAAAAAGGTGCGCTTTTGAATTAGCTCCAGAAAGGAGAATAATATCGGGGCAAAGATGTTTCTCTCTCTCTTGCTCTCTCAATCTCAATCTCACTCTCAATCTTGCTCTCTCTTTTTCCTGTTTCCTAGAGCAACACCTCGGAGAATTCCATTAGCCAGCTTATTTCTATGGTTGCCATCCTGTGCATATCTTCGAGTCCTACTGAACTACTGGAGCTGACTTTTGAGTAAACACACATTCGACTGATCTGTAAATCTGTTTTGACAAAGCAGATTACAGTACAGAACTACAAACACACACTGTGCTCAGGTTATATTGAGACATGGGCAGGTATTTAATTCCTGAACAAGGCAGAACAGTACGAAAAGCCATGACAAATGCAGCCCACCAGCTTTGCACTGCAGTGTAATGCTTCCATCTGCTTTTTCCACTTTACAGACAGTAAAAATTAGGAAGTAGCTAAAATTTCTGAGAGATTCCTAAGGACATTTCTTCGATTGTCCTGTAGAAAAAAGAGGTTCATATGCACTCAATATGCCCTGAATGTTTTCATCTTTATTTTTATTTTGTTTTTGGTGGCAGCTGTCAGTGGCCAAGCTTGCCATAGCAGTGAAAAAAACAAGAAAACAGAACACCAATGAAAACAACAACTAGAAGCCCCCTCAGGGAAAAAAACCAAACTGTTGGCGAAGTTCCGCTCCTTATGCAGAGTCATTCTAGACCCAGGACGTGACGCTCTTATGAGAATATGAGCTGAGCCCTTGCGGATCATGCCAAGGACCTGCACTCATCCAGCATCTGGTTCACAGAAAGGCCAACCCGCTGCCCTCAGCACCCTCCTGGCCACGCTCCCGGGCAACTGGTGTACACAGGCACACACACTATGGGAGAGGGAGGGGGAAATGATTCATTAGGTTTCTGCCCTGCTTATTTCTTTAAAGAACTCAGAGCAGCTCCCATCATTCTCCTCCTCCTCCTCTCAGTTGTATCCCCACAACAACAACCCTGTGAAGTAGCTTGGGCTGTGAGTCTGCAACTGGCCCAAAGTCACCCTGTTGGGTGAGTGAGGACAAACCCGGATCCCCTGAGTTCCAGGCCCACACTCTTAACCATGGCACCACACCGGCCCTTGCGTAGGAGAAATGCCTCTTTCTCCCTTTCCTCCACTCCGTATGTATATTTCTACACCTGTATCGTGTCTCCTGCTTTCCCCCTCTCCCTGCTAAACAATCCTGCTGTTGTAACCTTTCCTCTAAGGGGAGCAGCTCCAGCCCTGTGATGACTTGAGTTGCCTTTTCCCACTTCTGCCAAATCTGCAATATTCTGATTAGGTGTGGCAACCAGAACTGCACATAATATTTAAGTCTGATTGCACCAAAGATGGTATAAAGGGAGTACAATATTGATAGTTTTACTTTCAGTCCCTTTCCTAATTATGCAGGCATGTGCATGGAGCCTGCTTTTTCACAACAGCTACACGCTGGGTGACATTTCCATCAAGCTGTCCACCCGAACCCTTAAATTTCTTGCTTGGTTAGGTACTGCTAGCTCAGATCCCATCAGTTTCTATTTGAAATGGGGGGGGGGGGGGAGTGTCGCTTCATTATGCAAAATGGGGGAAGGTTGTAGTGCTTTGCATATTACATAGTAATGAGACACAGAACTAATATTTCTTTTTTCTTCCCTCCCCAGCTTGCATCATTCCTTGTATATTTTTTTAAAAAGACAAATCTGCCAACCCTGATTCAAAACAGAGTTTTTCTGCACGAGGCACTTATTGCTTATTTGTGGTTCTTTTGGAGGTGCTTTGCACAAAATCCTCTTCCCGGGCCTCTCCCATGTTTAGCAGCCATTTCTGTGGGTTTTTTCCTAGTGTGAGGAAAGTTAACTATTTGCTCTGAAGTCAGAGGGAATCAGAATGAGAAGCTTGAATATATGCACAAGTCCACTCCATGCTACAACACCATCTAGTAGTTGTGTGACGGAACATACAGAAAGGAAGGAAGGAGGGAAACTGGGAAACTGCCCCCGCCCCCATGTGTAAGGCACATGCACTTACTCCAGTGAAGCAAAGGGCAGAAAACTTGGTAAAGTGGTGGGTTACACTCGTGTAGAGAAACTGTGGTAGGTTGAGTATATCATTATATGGCTACAGGAATCACGAAGGCATAAGGCCATAGAACACAACAGGGCCTTTTTCTGCCCTGCTACTTACTCCTTTCCTTTCCAATCTCCGAGTCGTCATTTGGGGGAGCCCTGAACTACAGGGCCCTTGACTTTCGTCTTTGGGTGCAGCCCTGCCTGTACCACTGTCCACATGGAGAATGCTTGGCCAACCAATCCTCCGCATTTCACTGCCCACAAATGAGGAGAATTTGGGGAGGCCATATTCACTCAGACTTAGCCCTTGGTAGCTCAGCAGCTGTGACTGGTGGGCCGTATGTACCAGTGTGTCACAAGTTAGGCAGAGCTGAATTCTACGCCAGTTTGCATAATCAAGCAGCCCAGGTGGTTCTTTTATTCATGATGAGCTATACTATGGGTGGGTATCCTTCTAGGCTGGTCAAGCTGCAACTCTGGCTTTTGTCATGTGGTCCAGAGCCAGTGAGGGTGAGTTACTGTCATGGTTAAGAAACGACCCACAATCCTCAAACAGCCCATGGGTTCTGTGTGGTTGCTATTTATGTGAACAACCCACCCTGCCAGTGGTAGCTTCACTATTCAAGATCTCCCAGCATGCACCACAAAACATGTGGCTTAAATAAGCCATGGTTGGTTGCGGTGATCATGTGAACCCAAATGTCATCAAAACTCAGGACGACGGCTCATGATAGAAACAAATACTATTGATTTAAAGAATGTGTTATCTCCAGGACAGCTGCTTACATTGGACAGAGAATGATTACTATATAATGAAGAAGACCAAATCCACATAACTCAGACCAACCTGATGCCCTCCAGTTGTTTGGGAGAAGAGCTCCCAGCATCAATAACCTAATGATGAACATCCTAGCTCCTCATCATCTCCCATGCTAGATGGCAACTGCAGCCCAAACCATCTGCCAAGCACAAGGGTGGGGACACAACAATTTTGATAAGGAAACATTTGGGCTTTATCTATTCATGGCATTTTTATCTCAATTTTCTTTCCAAAAATTGAACCATTTTACTGTCCATCACAATAACACACCAAAAACAGTTTCTTACACTTGCTTTACCTTGGCATGGTATGTTCTTGTGTTGGTTAAATGTTTTTATACAGTGAACTACCTACAATTAATACAAATGGCTGCAACACATGCTAGTGTGTTGGTTCCCCCGTTAGTTCTGGCCCCTTGAATAACAACAGGTTCTAAAGTATAGCATACTTAAAAGCTACAAAGCAGAACAATTTGGCAGACAGCAGCCGGATATGTAGTGGGCCAGGCTGATACACAACTGGGTTTCATTGATTTGTGCTGAAAAATATTGTTCTACCAGCAGAATGGAGGCTCCTTGTGGGTGTAATTTGTCCTTCCCTGCAATCATCTGCCAGTCTCCCAGAGCTGCTCCAAGAGGGTTGGGGGGATTGTCTGGATCAGATTTGGGAGGGGGCATAGCGGGAGTCACATCGTTAGAGAAATTGCTGCTGCACAAGCAGAAGTCCGCTTACACAAAGTTGGATTTAGCCCTTTCTTTCCAAGTGGGAAAAAATGAAATCCTATAATGAAGGGTTACAACGATGTACAATCCAGCACTGCAGGTGCTTTAATACATCACAGAAAAGTGGTGACATCATTGCTCACAATGGCTCCCATTTCAGGGCTGATTCATTGCCCATCACAGTTGGCTGATTAGTTGCCAGAAAAGAGTGACAAGGCAAAGCTGGTTGACCTTTGAAGTGCCACATGCTTTGTGCTACCTTTATCTTCCGCATGCGGTGTTCAAAATATGGCTCCTTTTCTGCTTTGCCACTGTTGGATGGATGGAGGAGTTCAACAGGTGCTGAGCAAACTATCCCAGAATGCCCTGTGCCAAGAATGGTGACGCCAAAGGATGCGCTTTACCTGGGAGCCCTTCTGCACCAACACATGTGCCCTAACCTGCCTCAGACTCGATCATGTACTGAGATCTCACATGTCCATGTTAGCTTTGTAGAATCACGTCACTTTAACTGCTTCAGCGTAACAGGCACTGAATCCTGGCTTTCGTGGCAGGCAAAGCAGCCGCACGTCACTGCCTCCGCAGCAACATATGGCCACAAGGCCGGGCTTTGAAGGAGCGCCTGGAGAGGGTGGCAGGGCATTCTGACAGATGGCAGCACTCCCCTCGGCTGCCTTCAGTGGCGTGTTCACCACCTCGGAGCATTCCCACGCCACTCACCCTTCTGTGGGAGCGGCACACCGTCCCACTTGTGACCTGATTCTATTCACTATCTTGAGTTATTAAAACATGCTAGGAATTTTTCATAAGGCGGTCTGATTATGAAAAGAAAAAAAGCCATTTTCATGCTGCCACAATACATCTTTTCTATCCTGTTTTTGTGAAAATTTACCCCTGGAATCGTTTTTTCCAGTTTGGGAAAATGCATATACATATACATGCACACAGTGCTGCAGATTTGAAAGTATCGTTATTGCATTTTGTGGCATGGGAAAAGCACAGGCACAAAACAGCTTGCGTGAGGAGAGAAGTCATGAGAATGATTTTCTTAATTTAGTACACACATTTAAAAACAAACTTAACTGCCTAGGGCTGCACGGAATAGTGATTCATTTCTACATGCCACCTTGTGGACTCTCTCTCTCAGTGCAGTTAAAGGATAAATGGCTGCTTGCTAGGATGAATCCAAAGCAACTTTTGTAGGGACAGAGGAGATGCTGTAATTCTATGAACTAGGTATGGACGGATCAGTCCATTTTTGGCCTGTTAAAGGATGATCTGTTCTTTTTAGATTTCCTACCTCACAAGTGGCAAATGGCCTCAGGGCAGTTCACAACAATAAACACAAACAACACAAATATCAAAACTATATACTATTCTCATGTGTTCAATTGCAAGTGCTTTCTGTCCTGGTTTTTTGCAAATTAAGACCAACTATTTGCATTTAAATTGCACATATTGCCCCCTAAAAAGCATTTCTCTGCACACTGCCCCCAAATAATAATTCTCCCTTTTTCATTTCCCCCAGCATATGCAATTTTGTATTGTATATTTTCTAAATAGAAAACTTCATCTCCAAGTCCAGAGAACAATAATTGTGTTTCATTCTGCATACCATTTCATGAAGTATTACTTAGGGTAAGTTGCCAAAAGGCAGACTGAAAGAAAATCCTTGCACCTCTCTGGCTCGAACCATCCTGCTCTGTATCCCAGTTCCCCATCTCTTATCTAAGCAGACATCCCATAATAATTGATAGCTGCCATGATTACATCAGGAATACAGCCATCCAAGCTCTGCACTTGAAGCCAATTTCAAACTGGCCAGTTAATTTTCTTTACTGTCATCATGGTCACTTTTAATGCCTTGTGACTGCAGTGTTAATCTATGGCACATTAAGACCTTTATACATCTAAATAAATCACAACATGCAAACCTAGAGAAGGCATGCGCATGGACACACACATGGAGAAGTTTCCACAGAAAAGGAGTCAAAAAAGGAAGGAACGAAAGGAAGGAAGGAAGGGAATGAGAAAGAAAAGAAAGAACAAAAAAAAAATCAAAAGTAAAGGTAACAGAGAGATTCCACATTGAATAAAATATAAAATTGTAATACAGTCTGTATTTGAAGGAGTGTCAGATGATGCTGAGAAATCTTTTGTAATGTCTGCGCTTTTCTTGTTGCTTTAAAAGTTCTGTCAGGGTCCCTCACAGCAATCTGAGTCAAGAGATTTCCTTATAATTAACAACTTTTCCTACACATTTTGCAGACCATCAGGAAAATCAATTGCTCTGAGAAGTAGCCTTGCCCCTGTGCCATTGGTAGCTTTTGTCCCATGCCAAAGAGCAGAGTGGGAGAGGTCCTGTTGGTGGTGTTTTTAAGTGAGACCACAGTGAAGGTGGAAAAGGCTGGAGCCCTGAACCCTGATCTTGACTGACTCCAACCCTCAGCAGCTACTCCTGAAAGTTATCAAGAGGCCAAACTATGCATTCATCATCAAATGCCGTCTGACCCTTGGTCGACTAAAAATAGAAGGGAGAATCCCTGGAATGATTCTTGGAACGAAACGTATTGTGGATTCTGACCATCAGTGGCCCTTGCCAGGAATCCCTCTTCTTGCCTCCATCTCTTACCCAGCAATCCTTGGATGTCAGTCCTGCTACAGGGAAGAAATTCCCCTCCTGCAAACAGCAGCCGTGCCTTAACCACCCTGGGAAAGGAAGCATTCCCAGCCGGCATGCCTTCCACTGAAGGATGTCTCCCCGCTGTGCGAGGAAGAACCCATGTGACCTTTACGCCACTCAATTTCAGTTCTGGCTGAACATCAGCAGGTACCTTGCAGCTGCCAATTCCCATCCTCCTCAGCCATGCTAGTTGTGGCTGATAGGAGTTGTAATCCAACACATCTGGCGCACACCAGACTGAGGAAGGCCGCCTCACAAGAACAGGAGACATTACAATAAAATGCAGAATAGAAAATGAACCGTTCAACAAGAAGTCTGCATTACATGGGGCTTCCTTTCCTTCTCTGCCCTTTGTGCCTTAAAGTGACACTCACATCCTAGTGCTATGGGCAGCAGAGAAGGGCAACGCTCCTTGGTGAAGGGCCTTCCATAGGAAGCACATATGACTCATTAGCCCAGGCACACACGCAGGCGCGGCACCTTTCAAAGCGATTTTACATCACACCCGGCTAGAAATGTTGATCAAGGGCTTCAATTATACCTCTGGGCTTGCACTGATACATCAAAAGATCTCTAACGACTCCACATTCTTTTAAAAGCTGGCAGGTCAAATGGGATTTGTAGCTGCTTAAAGACCCCGTAGAACATTATAGCACCCCCCCTTTCAAAACAACCCCTGCATGATTCTGATCGCTGAGCAGCGCAGAAGCCCGTCTTGAGCTCCTGTACTGGATTTGCATTCTGTACAGTTCTCGCTCCCTCCACCCACCTTCCTTTCCAGTGCTTTAATTCACCCAACACATTTATTTTCTATAAAACTACACAATGCCAGGACAATCTTAACCTCTTTGCCAAATCTGCCAATAAAAATCAGGAAGTGCTGGATGACAGGCTGCCTCTCCAGGAGCAGCAGTGCTTGCTGACCCTTTGCAGGGCGTTCGCAGCAAAGATCTCGTTCCTGGTTTTTCTTGTCTCGTCAACCCCAAATAAAGTGTAGCAGTGCCAGAACGCTGGCAGGTGCCCAGTGACCGTGCTCCCAAATAAGCAAGAAGCACTTTGCCGTAAACAGAGAACCGCTCTACTGTGACTGTCAAATATACTCTGCTTTCGTGCTGCAAGCATGGCATTTTATCCTGTTATGTTAAAATACAGGCTCCTTTCCTTAACTGGTGCAAAATTGCCTCAATAAATTTGAAAACATAACAAAATCGAAGCACAAAGTTGGTGGCTACAACAGCAGCTCGGCCTTCCTGCTGTCCTACAAGCCTGGCAGGAGAGCATTTTATGAATCAGAAATGTATTTTGATTCTAGTCCCCTTTCCCTGAGTGACAAGAAAAGCCATTGCCAATTGCTTTTCATGCTATTCAGAGCCATTGTATTTGTTTAACGCTTTCTTTTCCTGATTACTTTTTTCCCTCTTTTGCCCAGTTCTTTTGCTGGTCCCTTGTTTAAATAGACTTAAGAAGCACCATTTTCAGAGATCAGCATTTAGCGAATGCCTAAAGTTCACTCTGAAATGATGAAATTGCATTCTGGAACTATTGGTGGGATTTACTGCATGATGCCCGAAGCACTATAATGTCAGTTTTCCTTTATTTCACCTCATGAAAAATCTTGCCAATAAACTGTGCGGGCAGGGAGAGAGACCGGAAGTGCAATGCCGAGATGGAAGGCAGGGGGCCCTATGACGGCTTTGGCTGGATAGATCGTATGCGTCCCAGGGCATAGCCAGAGTGCCTCTTCTTAACTGGAAGAGGACACCCAGCGGACCTCAGTCTGTGAAATCACTGGAACAGTTGGCAGGATTCTCAGGTCCAGAACAGCTTGCTGTGTCACTTTCTCAATACCTGGAAACCGTAAGCCATTGAAAAGGGCTGTCCGTTGAAAAGTCTGGTGGTTTGAACATTTTCTTTGTGAAGTGATGTTATGGTATGTTCCACATGCAGAAATCCGCAGGAGTTTAAACCAGCAACATGTGGCCTTCCAGGTGGTTTGGCCTGCAACTGCCATCATTCATTTAGTTTTATGTCTTTAGGTTGGGAAGCCAAGGTCATGTCCCTACTTTACAAAGGACAGTCTTCAATTTGAAGCACTGACCAGGCCAAGTCTGCTGTAAAGATAAAGAGCCAGAAAGAGGGAGAGCAGAGAGGGCCGTTGAGCTTACCCATCATCCACACCTGAAGAATAGAGTTGAGCAGCCACCCAGGTCACTTGGCCCCAGTCTTCCCCACTAGGGCATGATGGACCACAGTTCTGCTGAAATTGTAGCTATTGTTTCTATCTGCACATCAGGGTGGATCATGTGTAGAAGTCTAGACGCTTTGGCCTACAACTCTGGTCTTCCCTCACCACTGCCTATGCCGGCTAGCCTGATGGGAATTCAGGATAATGTCGAGTGCAACAACATTAGGGCTAATCACTGCTGAGGCTATGGGCCAATAAAAACAACAGGTTCACCAAGCAATGCACAAGAGCAGCGGAGATGTAGTCTCCGGAAAGCTGTAGGGTTTGGTGATTAGTCTAATGAAGAGAAAAGGTACGTATCAGAACATAGGTACAGAACTACTTCTCTGTGGTGGCCACTCATCTATAGAACAACCTCCCCACGGTGGCCCACTTGGCACTAACTTGCTGTCTTTTTGGCATCGAGTCAAGATGGCCCTTTATGCTGAGGCTTTGAAGACCTACTTGGATACACAGGGGATTGAGGGGATGACCCACCCTGGGGATTTTACAGTCATTCTTTGTTACCATTTGTTTTAGCTGTTTTAAACCTTTTAATGTTTTTCCTGCTCTTATGCTATTTTATGGTCTGTTTTACGGATTGTTGTAAACTCCCCAGAGAGCTTTGGCTGTGGGACAGTACACAAATGAAAATAACTAAATAAATAAGCAAATAAATAGTGCTCTTGCTGACTCATGAGAAAATCCCAGGTGCAGGTTGTCTTGGCACATGAGCCATCAGCCTTGATCCAAAGAGGAACAGCAACCCAAATGGTGCTTTTTTGCAAGCTTGAACTATGTGGATGTCTCTCTGAAATAAAAATAAAAAACAGAGGAGACCTGGGCACCCCAAGGGCTTTCTGACTGTCCCATGGAACAGTTCTGTCTTTTCTTTATTAAACTCTTTAGTGACTTTTCCCCTCTGCATTTAATCACTGTTCTTAATCAATGTAAACTTGAGAGGAGCAGACTTTGGCAGAACTCACCCCATGCATCCCATTTGTGTGTGCCATGGGAGTGTGCATTTTAGGAACCCAAAGGAGGTGTCTGACTGGGGTTGTAGTGTTTGTTACACTAGGAGAAGGTGTGTGTGTGTGCAGGGCATGGGGTGGGACATTGACTCCTTTATGGACTTGGCTATGCTATATTTAATCTTCTAAAATTCACAGTGCATACTCGGAACATAGGCTCCAACTGGAGTAAGTCAAGGGCAGAGACAGTGTTTGTTAGCCCTACAACCCTTGCTTGCTTTGAAAAAAAAATCTTCCTATTAAATGTTAAGAGCCAGGGAGATAAGACTTTCAATAACGTGTCTGCTCCTAGGTTAAGGTGTCCACTCAACACTCCATCATGTAGACTTCCACACATCTAGTAGGGCGATCTCCATGAAGGAAGGTCCTCATGTCTGTGATCGCCGTGTTGAAGATGGTTGTGACTCTTGCGTCAATCATATGGATTTCATTTTGATTTTAATGTTCAGCAGTGTCAGTTCAGATGGTGAAGTACTCATTTGGTCTCCGAACTGGAGTAGTGGAGTTCAGTGAACTGCAAGAGCTACACCAGAAGACTCCATTAATTATCGGGTTGGAATTGGGTTGGCATTTTGTTTGTACACTACTAAATAGTTTAACTGGATGAGATGGGTTTGTAGATGTCTCTAAATGACCTTCCAAAAAGCTTGTTTTCCTACCAACTGCTTGTGCTGAAACCAATTTCAGAAGTCATTCAAAGTGGGCTATTTATTACTTCCTAAATGCATTTATTGCATGCCAGATGTCCACTGCAAAGCATTCTGTTGTGTGGCTTGTTCACTGACCCTATACCAAGAGACAACTGCCTGTTTTCATTACCTCTAAAAACGAGTTAGCTTAGTGCTTGCAACATGTGATGTGCTGGGGAAGCCAAACGGCAGATGAAGGCAGCAGAAAGCAGCAGCAAAAAGACAAGCTGAAAGAAATGTTAACCAGGTAAGGCATGCTAAGGGATCCTTGCGAAGTGATGCTAATGTGTTTTGGTATTGTAATTCTGTTGCAACACAGAAGGACATTGCTCAGATAACTTGCTTAAAATAAGACAGCTCAACAGGCAGGGTGTTTCTAGGCCTGGGCTCAAGAACCTTGCCCTGGATCTGTTTCTTGGACCTCTAAGTGCCCACTGGTGCCAGGAGAAGGTTCTTGCTTTGGCTAAATGGACATGGACAGAGCAAATATTGGGGGGGGGGGGTTCAGCTGGGGAGGGAAAGTTTAACCACCTTCCAATGTGCTCCAATGCCCACCCCCGCTGCCCCAGAATAGCAATTAAGTTTATTTTTAAAAATATTTATATTAGTGCCAATATCCCAAGCAGCTATGCAGAAGTGTGTGTGTGTGTGTGTGTGTGTGTGTGGAGGGAGGAATTTTGAGGAGGATCTTGGCTAGGAGGTGTTGTCATCCCCTCCCTGACTACTGCCCTCCCCACAAAAAAAAAAAAAAAAATCGCACCCCCACATGCCAAATAAGTTTATACAAAAGCCTTCATTCATTACTGGGGGCAAGATTGGCCCTGAAACTTTTACCTACCTAGCGATACCCCTGCCAACAGGCAATTAAGAAATGTACGTCGCAGCCATATGGTGTCATGAGTGAATTCCAGAAAAATACGCACAACAAAGTGGTTTTTTAATCAAACCAGGCTTGCCAAAACACTTTTAGGGCATCATTGTGATGCAAACCCTGTGCAAGCAGGAGCTATTGCCACAGTGGAGGAAGCAACAGCTTCTGCACCACGGGGCCATAACACATGCCCTCACGCTGCCACTGCAACGACAACGTACCACAGTCACAGGCAGCTTCACCACTTGGTGCTGGTCCGACGAAGGGGCTTATTCTACTTCTGACCTTAGTATACCTCGCTGCTCTTAACAGCTACATTAATAAAACATCTTAAAGAGATCCGCGCATTTGGCTGCTGTCCATGGCTTGCTCCGGTTAGGGAAAGGGCTTTTTGGGTTAGGAACATGATTGGCTTTGATGTTTGTCGCATTGAAATCCAAATCAATTGAAATCTCAATCTGAGTGGCCTTTGAGGAACTGTTCAGCCAAAGTTAAGCATTTTTAATTCCCTCCTCCATGTTCAATTTTAGCTTGATACTGGGACAAGAGAGACATGAGCAGGACAATATGCAGCGGTTTTATTCCTCAAACTCAAATTGCTCCAGCAAAGTTCTGCCAAAACTTTCTATTGTGCAAGTTATTGTACAGGCGATCCTTGGGTTACAAACGAGTTAAGAAATTTTTGAAATTTGTTTTTAAGGTGAATTTGTATGTAAGTCAGATCATATTTAGTCGTCTCCCCATTCTCTGAGGTTAGGGGTGCAGGATCCCTTTGAAAGTGGAAAAACCATGAATATGTCTAGCTCATCCACCCACCCAAGTCCAAACTCACCAGGGCTGCTTCTTTGCAGCATGAAATGTGGGAGAGAGTTCTTTTACCAATCGGTGGGGCAGGAAGGCATGTGTTGGAGGCCTTCCTCTCTCCCCTTCTGCTCCTTCTCTCTTTCTGCAGTGATGACCATTTTCTGCAGTAATTTTTTAAAATTAATGGGCTTTATGGCCATTTGCTTGGAAATATGGGTTGTTCATAACTCAGGCGAGTGTAACTCAGGGTCTGCCTGTACATCACACTTACAGAACCATTTTCATAAGTGCAATGCACAACCTGTTGCACATTCTGTCATACAAGCATAAGGTGCACAGAGTTACACAATGGGTTGCAAACTGGTTGCACAGGTGTAATGCACATTTACTTGCATGACTTACGCAATGCACTCGGCAAATGTAACCTGTTTTTAGATAGCTGCTCTTTGTCATTTGCCCTAGCAAAATAATACAGTTGGATACTCCTATAGACTGAGAAGCAAAAGAAACAGAGTTACTACAGACCCTAGCTACTCTAACCACGAGGTCATTTGGAGGTAGAACCTGTTTGTATGCGGTTCACAGTTCAAAGCCACCACCTTCCTTCTTTCTCTCTTACCTGCCTGTTCCTTACGGACGAGTTCCAGTTGCCAATTCCAACAGATGGAGGTGAAAGAGGGACTGCAGCTCTTTGCCTGTGGAAGGTCCCAGGTTCAATCCCCCATTTCTCCAGGTAGGGATGGGAGATCATCCTGCCTGAAAGCTGGGACAGAGGCTGCAGCCAGACAGCATCATCAGTGCTTGGCGAGACGGGCCAGGGATGTGGCTCAGTCGGAGGGGCTTCCCACGGCCCAGGTGGGTCTGTTCATCAGCTGCGGCCATTCCTTCTCCACCCCTAATTCTATCATGGAGGAGGGGCTCTCCTTTACAGGCAGCCCCTCAGGTCCAGTTGCCAAGCCTGCCAGGTAACTTTATTGCAGAGGGAAAGTCATTTGGTTTGCCTTTCAGTTAAGGACTTACCTCATTCTCCCTTCTTGAATCAGTGCAAGAATGGAACCTGCTATCCTTCACTATTTGCAGTTTCCCTAACTTCTCAATACTGTTCTCCAGTTTAAAAATGCATACAGAAATAATAATTGAATATGAACTACAATGTGAAATACATGGAATGCAAATGCAATATAAATACCATAATTTACAAAACCACATCATATACCAGGAAAAATTGCTTTCTGCAAATGCATATATTAAGCAAAAGTGTGCATAATCATGTGTACTGTAGGAGAAATGCACACAAAATATGTACCAACTTACTGTTTTGGAAGGAGGACAGAGCTGATATGAAAATTGGACAAATGCAATTAAATTTGGAAATCAGTAAGTGGGGATAGTTTGGTTCTCTCCCTCTCCCTCTCCCCCCCTCTCTCTCTTGCATCAAGTTTCTACCCTTCAGGCAGAAATCTTGCAGGTACCTTAGAACAGAATAGCTTGGCAGCCATCCTTGGAGGCTTGAGATGGATCTCAGCTTCACCACGGATTCATGAATCCGAGAATAGGTCAGATAAGGGGATTCATATCTAAAGTGAATGACTGTATGTGGGAAGGTGGGACAGTGAGTCATAAGAGTTTGATGAAAGGGGAACTTGGGTGAGATTTATGTGGAGATTTGAGAGCAAATCCAGGAAATTTGACTCTGCACCAGACATCAACAGAATTCAGAGAACTTTAGAGCCATAGGTTTTGGTTCTGCTTTTTTTTTTAACACAACTGCACCAGATAAGCCCTGCCATTTCTGCCAGGATCGGTGGCATCATCGTCCTGCTGCAGTCCTTCCATGCAGCTCTACAGCTGCTTGGCTGCAAAACCAGATGGGGAGCCAAGCTCCATCACATGCTGCTCCAGTGGCTGCCTTGCCTTAGCTGATTCATGGAGCAGCCGAACTGCCTCTCGCTCCGCACTGCTGCTGCCAGTCAGAAGCGCAGGTGTCTGCAGCCTGGGCGCAGGTGGGCACAGTGGCCTTGGCCGAGTCATGAGTCAGCTAAGTAGGCCTTGGTGCCCTCCTGAGCTGCAGTGGTACAGGGCAGTGGGGAGACGTCTGACAGCCACCGAGTGCTGCTTGGGCGCTTTGGGGCAGCTGTCAAAAGCGCTTGCTCAGCAGCTGCTTTGCTAGATCGGCAAAGATTTCTTGCCACTCTGGCCAAGTAGGAGTTTGGGTTACTCCTGGGTTTGCCACCTGATCTGAATCCAGTCAGTTTATGATATTCTCCAATGGCTTTTTCTTCCTACTAAGAAATGCAAGGCAATTTTTGATCACCTTTTGTTTAATCTTTGAGTAGAAAATGTATGCATGGGTGCATATAAAGCATAAATTCAAAATAAATGCATGAAAAATAAGCTGCAAGCAACTTGTGAACCACAGGTTTTCTTTTTAAAAAGCAATGTTCTGTTTCTTAAGATTTTGGAATAGGCATGAAAATGTGTGGGCAATGCGTGGTGATCTCTTAGAAGCCAGGTGGTTGTACGTCATGCTTCAGGACTTCATCCTTAAGTGAGGGTTTGGTGCTCTAAGTAATTCCACGACTAACAAAGCAGTAATCAAAACATGGACAAAAGAAAGCAGAGATAGGAAAGTATGCTAACTTGGCATGATGCATTTAGATCACTGAATTAGATCTGTTGGTGCAGGATTTAACATCCTGCAACGTGCCAGTGTGGTGCAGTGGTTAAAGAGCATGGGAGTGGGACTCAGGCCATCCGGGTTCTAGTCCCCGCTCAGCCATGGAGCCAACTGGGTGACTTTCGGCCAGTCACAGACTCTCAGCCCAGCCTACCTCACAGGGCTGTTGCGGATACAAGTTTGAGAACAGCAGGAGGGGAATGGTGTAAGCATCTTTGAAATCCTAAGGAAAAAAGAGGGCTATAAATCTAATAAACAAACAAACAAGCCCGAAGCATCCCAAGCGCAGATACATAGAAGCTGATGACTGTTTTCCAGATGTTCATAACAACCGGTCTTTGGATCATTTCATCTCATACCATGTCATTGTTATTCCATTCAAGAAACATGGATTCAATAGGACCTCTGTCAATGCACAGTTGAAAAATTAAAGAAGTATTTCCATACATTGTTCTGCACTTGTGTTGTCCCTCCAGCCACATAAATCCTGCTCTTTCCAGCTTTCAATTTGGGATTCCATGGAGGCCCTTGCCAGTTCTTTCAGTCCATTTAAGAGCTGGCGTAAAGTGGGGATTTTGATCTCTGCTTGTGTGGTATCTACATTGCTTCCTCTAATAGACTCAGGAGTGTCGTAATTCTCAGCAGCCACATTGATCTCCTCCCAAGCCCAAATGCTTGAAGGCAAGGCAAAAAAATTATATTAGCTTTCCTTTTCCACAGCTGGATGTGATGCGTGGTTTGCAATGCAGCAGCTGGTGCTGAACAAACTTAGCTTCTTCTAACAGAGCCTGTTTGCGAGGGTGCGTGTTTGTGTGCTTAATGCAGAAAAGGAGGCACCGGCTTTCTCGCTTGTAGGCAAAACTGCTCCCATTTCACAGATTCAAAGGCTGAATGTGCTACAGACATTTCAGGCTTACAGATGGTGTGCATAAGCAAAACTGCTTGTGCCATGCAACGTCCTTTGTGCCACATACGGATCTACGGACTTGTCCACTCTACTCTTCAAGAGCTTTACCAGTTTTCCACATCAAAGAAGGCAAACCTGAAAGCTTTCTCACTTGCTCAGTACTTATCACTGATAAGTTATCAGGGTTTTGTGTCTTCCTTCTTGGCAATCCTTATGTCTAAAGCTAAAAAGTGTCACTTCACAGTTCCTTGTCCTCACCTTGGACTGGAATGGACTTTTGGACATTATCAATATGTCCTTCGTATCTTGTCTGGTTTATTCTAAAGCACATCAGAATGTTAGCCAAAGTCAGGCCTTCTCCTCTGGTCCTTGACCTACAGGATAATTCTAAGCATGGCTACGCCTGACGGGATCTAAGGGGTTGCCTTCTTCATAGGTGTGCACAGGACTGCGTCCCTTTTTCGTTTGGCTCAACTTCACTCTGGCATTCCATATGCCATAGTACTACATTTCCTTCCTCCATTTAATTAGTGTGGCCTGTTTGCTTCTAGAATAGGTTTCCTCAGCATTTCTACCAGGCCAGTCAACATGACCAAGGTTAAGGCTGATGGGAGATGAGGTACCAAACACCCAGAGGGAACGATCCCCTGCTCTTATGAAGTTGAGTAGGCACAGACAGACTTCTTCCTCAGTGTAGTCCAATTACTTCTTTGAAAAATCTCTTATGTGATACAGTCATTAAGTAAAAAATGTATTCACAATTAAAACTCCAGGTCAGTTGCAGATTCTGCAATGGAATGATATATGAAATCAACAAGGTTGTGTGCATTTAAGGTGATTTGCATGCTTTAAATAACTAGCATTTTTCTTTTTTGCAGTATTTGCAATTGGATTAGGGCCAAACATTTGATGATTATTATTAGGAACTAAAATTTACCTGACACATTTTTTTTGAAGAATGTTGATGCTTTAATTATATATTTGTTGTTTAGTCTGTATTTTATTGTTAGCCAGAAGTGCTATTTTGATGGGAAAGTGAGCTATAAATCTAATACATATATGATAAATTAAAGGGGGTTGGAACCAGGGAGAAGTGTGAACCTGGCCAGGGCTTCCGGGTTTCTTCCACTCTCCTCCACTGCATTTCCCTTGCTCATCTCTCCCCTGCAAAGACAATGCATGGGCCCCACCCAGATGTTGCTCTGCTAACCAAATATTGCTGATGAAACTGAGCGTGGGAAGGGAGCGTAGTTCAGTGGCAGCACCTAATTTGCATGCAGATGACCCCGGATCCATTCCCTGGTAGCTCAGGCTGGAAGGCTCTTAGGATGTTGCCCCCAGTTTTCCCAGGGAGCCAATGCCCGTCACAAGCCATTCTCAGCCAGACGGATCAGTGCTTCTTTGACTCTGTACAAGGGAATGACGGGATGCTGTTTGGTTGCTTAAAAGCACTACAGCAGGTGACCCTGGCAGCATTTTTTCAGCATGGCCAGCTCTCTTGCACCTAACTCTTCACTAACTGCACTATAAAGGCATGTTGCAAGTGTCTTCAGGTCGGGCGCAGGTATGTTATCACTGGCTGCAGAGTTATAACTGATCTATGGCTGGGGGTGGAGGAATGGAGAAGGTAAATGTTATTCCCTTGTAGACATGATTTATGATTGTAGCCTCATCTTTCTCTGTCACAATTTTATTTCAGATCTTTTGGTAAAGAACGGAGTAGCTGTTCTGCTTTCCTTCCCACTGCTGCTTTATGACATGAAGACAGAAGGCATCTATTGCTTTCTGTTAATAATAGCCTAATTAATTACTACTACTTAATGTCCCCAAGCTCTTCAGATAAGTGATCTTCACATAAATGATATTTTTGTAGTAATCCTTGCGCACGCACTCTCTCTCACTCCCTCTCATCTTTCTCTCTCTCTCACACAGCATATGATAGCCTAAGGTACCCTCAGCATCACACTCAAGATGAAGCTGTGCTGTGAGATGGAGAAATGATGCCTTCTCTAAGGCATGGTCAATTCATGGTCAAGCTGAGATTAAAGCCAGGGATCTCAGCCATGCATCCTTTAAAAAAAAAAGGGGGGGGGGACAGAGGACAATTATCTCTTGTTTTAACTGATGTGGTTCTATGGAGATTGTTTTTAACACATTGTTTTATCTTTTCTTGCTCACCATTCTGAAACGCCCATCATCAAATACACAGAAGAATATAAATCTTTGAAGAGCTGTCTGCTATTTTGAATGGAGACAGAAAACCATCAGAAGGGAAGAGCTGGGCTTTGCTATTACCCATCAAGAGCACCTGGACAGGCAACTGAGCAAGGTGGACAGCATACCTGAACGTAGTTTTCCATGCTATGGTGAGATGCAATGTGTTTCTATTCAAAAATAATATTTCCAAATTTCTATGCATCTCAACATATTCATTGCCATTTGCAAATTGATGTCCTCTTGTTCGGCGATCTGTAGATATACATCCAGTTCAGTCATCTGTTCAGAACCAATAAATGACACCAGCTCATGCATTAGTATAACTGTTCAAACACCCTTCAGATTTGCTAGCTTACCAGTCTGCTAAATGCCTCTTTTTCATCAGTCAGTTCAGCTTTTTGGTGGAAAGAAGGCTCGAGCTGCTGGAAAGGCCTAATGCTGCAAGCCAGTTGGAGTAGTGGACTGGAACTTGCAAGATCTGAGTTCTAGTCCCCATTCAGCTATGTAGTTCACTGGGTGACTTCGGGCCAGTCACAGTTTCTCTGTCTGACCTACCTCACAGGGTTGTTGTTAAGATAAAAGGGAGAGAAGGAGAACCTTCTAAGCTGACTTGAGTTCCTTGTAAGAGGAAGAAATGCAGGGTGGGAGAATAATGTGCTAATGCAATCCAACTATGACTATCTTTTCCCCCAAGGAGTCCATAACCTTTAAGATGCTACATAAATGGGAGACCATGATTTTCCAGCTATGAAAAGATTAAAACATTTCGGTCTTCCATCAGCATACATTATTACTGATGCTTTTTACTGGCCTGCATTCAGAAGGCATGATTCAATATGAGGAAGTACAGCAATTTAATACTCTAATCTCAAATTCTCTTGCAATGACTTCAGTATAAAACAGTTTACTCAGTATTATCTAGGAATTGATGCCAACTGAACAATCATATGACTTTGTATTCATAGATGCAAACCTACAAAGGGCTAAAGAGAGCTCTTAATCTTCCCCTTTTTACAATTGCTTTGTGATGGGATCCGCAAGAAGAATTGTTGAATGGATCAGTCTGAAATCTGTATCGCTTTCCCTGCTGCAAAGAACTGAGGAAATCTCCAACATTGGATTTAGCAGCCATACGGCAGTTATGCTTGAGTTATCAGAAGAGTCAAAGCAGCTGTACAGAGTTGTTATCTTTGCTAGGGGAGACTATTGGAGGCTTATAATTAAAGTTAGGCGTGAGAGCTCCTTGCATAGTTATAGCAAAGAGGTCAAATAGCATTATAAAGACTGAATGCTTCCACCATTATAAAATCAAGACGGTTTATTCTAATCATATCATATGTAGCTCAACGAATCTATCCTACAAGCTCTATACACTGGTCTTGTTGTTGTTGTTGAAATCCAGTATGAAATAGCGGAGCTACAACAATTCAAGGTTTTTCTCTTGAACTAGTTTCCCCTCAATGTGTTTTATTGCATGTTTTATTATGCACTGGGATGTAATGTAATCCTTCTTTCCAACATTTAGTTGGAGCAGGTCTGAGCTGAAATCTGGAGCAGATAGTAGAAACCTAAACTGCTTCCTTTAAAAAAAAAATAATAAAGGTGCTTTCAACTTCTTACATGCAAAACTGTGACAAAATAGCAGCAGTATCAGAAGTGGATTCTGGCAAACAGAGGCAGTTCCTGGTAAATTGGGGCAATCGAAGGGTATAGCAATGGCGTGGAACTGTTCGCTGAAGGGCAGTCTCGGCCTGCCAGCGATATGAGGCCAGCAGCCAAGGCGAGCAGGTGGGGGGGCTCGAGGGACAGGACTTTTTCACAGGCAGCACAACATGCATGGAGCATGCATGGAACAGTCAGTTAGGGGAGCCCTGAAGAGATGGAAGTAAAGGACGGCATACACATTTGATAAATAAATGAAATAAAAAATGAAAGGCACATTCAATTGCAAGCAGTCTTCTAAGGGTTTCATGGGGTTGCTTGACGGAAACTGTTGTAGAGTGAGATCGGTTTTCATGTTTGCATTTGGCTGGCTTTGCATCTGCTGTTTGGCTCTTATTAGTTATTAAGTTGTTGGTTGGGTTTTAATTGCATGCTGCTGCCGTTTCATGGTTTTTAACCCATCTTGAGAGGGCTCTTTTGTCCCACGAGCAGACATCCATGTGTCTGCAGCCATAAATAAATAAAGGCACAAGACTGTCTTTCGCTAGGCAGGGGAAATGGGTGACTCCCAGGTGGGTGAGGCCCCCTTCTGTTGCAGCCCTCCTTTTGAGCTCCACAGGAGCTATCCATGGGGCTGAACGCCACCCAAAGTGGCTTGATATCCAGGGGGCACCACAAAATCATCAGCCTCCCCACCAGCAGGCATGCTGATTCTGACTAAATTGTCGGGACCATTTCTCCTATGCAGATATATTTAGTTTGAAATTAAAATGGAGCAAGAAGACACAACAACACAAGCCCTGTTGAGGCAAGAAGCACATGGGGGGCGGGTGGGTGGGCAGGCAGGCACACAGCCACATGTCCTTGTGGGGCTGTGCATGAGCCTGGGAGACTACTCATGAGTCTAATTACCCTGTTCAGGATAAAGCCCATGGCATGTTTAAGATCACTTTATAAAGAGAGAAACTCGTTTATTACCATTCTTAGGATAGATATCACAGGTATGCTTGTGAGACAGCTAGAGTACAACAATCACTGATTAGTGAGAAATATTCAAGTTATATAGCAAACATGGGCTGGAGAATTACTGACCTTACACTGAAACGACAATGTAACACCACTTCCACTGAATCCCTTTCATACCCATCAATGCGATACTGTCACCGTTCCCTTGAACAACAGATCTAAATGCCACTGCTAAGCATCTTTTGTGGCACAGATTAATGATTTGCATGTGTCTTTGATTTGTATTCAAGGGCTTGGTTTCCGGCCCAGGAATCTCAAAGCCCTCATTTTTCACATCTCTAGAAGGAAGACTTTCCCTGTACTGCCATTCACTTACTACATTTTTTTAAAATGAAGGGTAGATTATGCATGGATTCTATCAAATAAAACCAGGTAACACAGTATAATACAGCCTGCACCAGAAAGCCATTCCAAATCAAATCTACAGCAAAGGTTATTACACATGCACTGAGTGCTTATTAATATTGGAAACTGCAACATAACCATTTCTTTTTCCAGTAGAAGGCTCCCCCCTTTTTATTATTTAAAGAGAGGTCCCAGGGAAAACTTAATCCAGCCTCCAGCATGTAGAATCTCATAAAATGAAGCAATTGAAATTCTCCAGGCGCAGCTTGGGTTTAGGATGTAAATAATGTTCAGATACCGATTTCCAGAAGCCCAGTAAAAGCATTCAAATTGCAACTTAAAACTATTCACTAGGAAAAGGTGTGTGTGTGAAAATAAAATCAAAATACAATTCATGGAAAGATGAATGCTATTTCTCTCAGCAAGCTCCAGCTTGTGAAGCATCTTCCCTGCCCTCCAGGCTTAAGCTTGCAGGAACTCTTCCCCATCGAGGATTTACGTTCCAATTTACCACACATTGACCAAATCTCGTAGATGCTCAGGAGGCTGGCCATCAGTCAGGAAAGCACGTGGTCTGGGCCTCATGTTTACATCCAAGTAATCCATGGCAGGGTCAGGGCAATCGGTAACCCAGCTGGCAATGCAGAAGTCAGTATCCAGGAAGATGTCTTGCAGCAAAAGACAAAGAGAACCGGAAGAGCTGGGGAAAGGAAATCCAGTGCTGAGCCAAGCCTAACAGTCACAACAAAGGATGGGATTGGATGTCTGGTTTTGCAGAAATGCCCAGTGCACAGGGGAAGCCAGGATGGGATCTTGGGAGTACACACACACACCCATGCACACACACACCTGTGTGGAGATACATGAAATCCTTCCACCAGTGCTGCACTGACAGTGTCTCCCAGTTTTGTTGTTCTTGATCACTCCTCATACAATTTGATAGAAAGCTAATAGACATTCAAAAGAGAAGGACATTTTGGAAAAATTCTAACTGACTGGGTGCAGAGGTTCTTGTGTACACCCCATCCATGAGGTGTAGTGCCCTGCCTTTCCTTGCACAACGGGCCTCCTCAGCTTCCTGCACTTCAGTGAAAACCCAGAAGACATCGTGAGGGAATTGTTTTTTCAGATCAGGATGTCTGGGCAGCCTGGGAGACTGCAGAGCAAGGAGAGATGTTTGGAAGAGGGATAAAGCACACAACACCCTTGACCATCTTGCACTGATTAAGTACATCTGTGGATGGATCGATCTCTGGAATGAGGCCTACCTGGCACCAATGGTGTCATCTTTTCAGCACCAGGTTAAGGCATCCCTCACAGGCATTTCAAGGTGTAGGATGGGCCATGCCAGCTGATTTAACTGGCTTGGGTTTTGCTGACCTTGCTTTAACTGTATAAACTCTGACGAATTTTGTATACCAAAATGTTCATTTGTATTTTAGGGTACCTGCTGCATTTATTGCGAACCAGGGGGACAATAGCAGTTGGCGTATTGCACCAGGCCTTTGCAGCACAGCTTCATTTCACTTTCCTCTGTGGATAATAGGAAATCATTTTTCCTCTGTGTATTTGTGGTCAACGATAAAACACAACATGTTACAATATAAATGATTGACAACCTTCCATATAGTGGGGAAGAACATACCAAAGATCCATCAGAGGCAGGAATGCAGTCTATGGATTTGGTGTGTGTTTGTGGATTAATTTATCTTATAAAATTAAATATTTATTATTTTATTTAAAACTTTTCTAAACTGGCCCTTACTGAGATCTTGGGATGGTTTAACAATACAACAATGTAAAATAAAACTCAGCATCCTAAAAAATCTAACATACAATAAACCCCCAATTAAAACATAAAATTAAAATAAAAATAAAATAAAAAGGTTTTAGCCTGGTACTGAAAATAATAAAGTGAATTTAGTTTTTAATATAAAAAATTAAACGCAAATATACCTTCACCTTGCCGTGGTTTCATTTCAACTCCAGCCAAAACATCTGGGCTGTTGAGTTCTTAAAAGTCTGAGTTTTTATGGCACTTAATATCCTGACTACCTTTCAGAATTTTAACTGGTCTGGTTGTCAGAACAACCCCAGTCATCAAAGTAGAACCTGCAATGGCTGATTTCATAGATGGTCCATAAAAAGGCGCTGATTGCTCCTGGCTGCAAAGGTACCGGCGCTCTTAGAGCAGTCTGCGGGAGCTCCTTGAGGGACAGAAGGTAGCATGCAATCCATCTAAGGCATCACCTATCTCATTTTACACATTCCTGGGCACTAAGAACTGCAAGAAAGGCATGGAGACACCTTTGCCCTTAGAGACCTGCTTGGGGGGCACCCATGAAAGTGGTTTCTCCTTCGCTGCTCACAAACTGTGACATGTTAAGAACTCTGTCAAGAACTAAGATTAGTCCCTCTAGTCGCCTGGATCCGAAAGAGGGGTTTTACAAGAGACATCCCTTTAGTTTCACTTTTATATTGTGTTGGTGAATTAATGTTTTAGTGCCTTTACTGTTCTTGGCTTTTTGTTTTTCATGCCATGTTAAGGTTTTATTGGTTTAAATTGTTGTATGCTGCCTGGATGGCTTTTTAGCAAATGAGGTACATATTCATAAATAATGCCAAGCAAAGTAGAAACCATGACAAATATTCCGTGTCATACCTTACGCCTGTCCCTGACCTTTGTTCTCTTCACAGTACTTGGATTATAAGCCATGAGTCATGTCCCACTTGCAAAGGTCTGAGGTGGTGACATCACCACAGAGGGCTTCTAGAGATGCCAGCCAGAAGGTGTCCTGCTGGTAGCACACTGGACCAAAACCCTTTCAGAAGGAAGGTTCTGCCTATGGAGAAGGAGGGCTTGGTTCCTGCATTGGACCCTCCTGCTATGGGGTCCCGAGGATTTTGAGCTCTGAATGAGGTGCCAGAATACAGAGCTCTGTGACAACATCAGCTCCTGATGTCTTCTAAGCCTTGCATAAACTCCTGCTAGAGACGGCTGCAGAGGGCCCAAGGCCTCTGATTCAGCAGTACTTGAACAGGCTGCATAATATGATGAACTGCTGGTTCCTGCTTGTAGAGAATATCAGCATAGTTGCAGGCAGTGTCCTAGTGGACCCAGGATTCGCAGGTGTGATGCACCAGGACTTTTTGACTAGCAGGATGAATGGTGTCATCATTCATCTCCCCAGTTCCCCATAGGCTTCCTGGTCTCTGAGCTCAGCTGCAATGTATGCCATGCATAAGGGATGGCATACAAAAGGTTTAAATAAACAAACAAACAAATCCTCACAGTAACTATGGTGAAATGGTTTTCCCTATCAAAAACAAAACTGTTGTGAGGTTTCCCTGTTGCAGTACAGAATATTGTGGGTTTGCTGCTCCTGGAGGAGATGCCAGTTTGTGGATGTGGAACCAGAAAGCTGCCAGAAGTTTTGGATTTTACTTCACAGAATCATAGAATCATAGAACAGTAGGGTTGGAAGGGGCCAAAAGGGCCACTACGTCCAACTCCCTACTGCTGCAAGACACCAAGTTACACCATCCCACCCAGATGGCGTTCAGTTTCTTTCTGAATGTCTCTAGCGTGGGAGAGCCCACCACCTCTCTAGGCAGCTGGTTCCACTGTCGTATTGCTCTGACAGTGAGGAAGCTCTTCCTGATGTCCAGCCTGAATCTGGGTTGTCAAAACTTGAATCGATTATTCTGTGTCCTACACTCTGGCATCAGCAAGACGAGATCTTGACTTGGAGACTGTTACAATGACTATCCTGATACACTTTGAAGTGTACCATTGCACGACAATCTGCAAGTCACATGCACTGTTTTCTCTAAATACGTTCATGAATGCAGGGATGCAGTGGTCATTCTGCAGTTGAAATTAGTGTTAAGCCAAAATTTCCACCCCAGGTTTTTTCTTGGGTGAGAGTTGGGGAACAGCTGCAGCAGTGGGAGAAAAGGGAAGGCGGACTACATGGTGGCCGGCAGAAAGGGAGCAGGAGAAAACCAACCTTTTCACCCATGGGCCTTGGTGTGATGAAGAGATGGCCCTGGTTCTTCTGAGTTTTCTATTTAAATGAACTGTGTCGCTGCCTTTTTCAGTGAAGGAACCGCAGCTGGTACCTTGGCAGCAACCCTGACCTTGGCAATGTCTCAGCTTACCTGATTTTGCATGCAAATGGAACATGGTTCCAGAGGCAAAAGGTGTGAGGCTGTGTGTGTTTGGAAGAGGGGAGAAGGTAGTCCTGACTGAACAAGCAATGCAACCATTTGTTAAGGAAAGATTCTCCCAGAAAAACGACTGCTGCCACCATCATAAAATCTCCTTTGTCCCAAAGCAAACATGTTTAGAAGTGCTCTGGTTTGCTGAGCTTAAAAATGCGCCCTCCCCTTTGCTGCTTCAAAAGGGGACCACTTAAGGCTCAGTGCTAAAATGTAGGCCAGGTCAAGAAAGGCAAGACTAACATATTGTCCAGTAAAGTTGTCATATTTTATGCTTTCTGTCCAGGGTTCCTCAAATTGTAGGGCAATGTGCATTAATCACAGGGTCACGAAATAGCCCTGCTTCTGTGGATTTCTCCTGAAGCTAGCAGTAGAAGTGAAATAAGCCATCAAAAGAACAATGGCTGAAACAGTTGCTTGTTGGAGTCAGAACACAAATAGCAGTGATTACGATCGGTGGCTGTACTGCAACTTTGGTCTTTGCCAGAACATTATCTGAACAACACCAAAATGAACTTAGCAGAATATAAGAAGCAGGCTGGAGCATATACATAAATCATGTATAAGGTTTTGTGGGTAGCACAAACTATGTCCAGACTTCCAGACAAGGAGTACTTTGGGATGGTGCCAGAAGATTTATTGTAAAGCACAGATGTGACTTATTTCTTCTTCAAAAAATTAAAAGCCATTTGAGTTTCATTTAATGGAGAAATGGAGTCAGTCCTGCATCTGCTGGATTCATCCTCCCGAGCATGCATATGCTCACGTGCACACACATTTTTTACTAGAAAGGCTTGGTCTTGATAGTTTTCAGAAAGCGTTGTTTGCAGTGTCCTATTGGATGCATTTGGAGTGTTGATATGAAAAACAAAACGCCATCAGCACCGGTCCTTTACCAGAGGCGGCCCACCTGCATGCACCAGTTGCTGAATCAGCTGGGCAGGGGGAGGCCTTGCGCCCATCCTGCTGGAGGGACCCTGTGGCCCCTGGTGGTGCTGGAATAGACAGATCTTTGGTCTGATCCAGCAGGGCTTTTCTTACGTTCTTAGATATGTATGGGAAAAGATTGGACAGCTTAATAGCAGCCAAAGGGAGCTGAATGGCAGCAAATAACATTTGAAATATCCAGGCCGATACGGGAATGGCATGCCGCTCTGTAGGTTGCTTTTGATGAAGAAGCCTGCTCAATCTGGCGGTGTCAAGTCACAGAAAGGCCATGGGGGGTGCGATGGGTTGACAACAGCAAATCCCAGAGACTTCTCAATGGCAGGGAAGGGCTGTACTCAGTGTGGAAAGGGTGGGACATAAAGTGCTCAAGAAAATAGAAAATGGTGCATTCCAGAACTCTCCTATGACCCAAAATGCCCCGAGAGCCTGAATCCCTTCCCTGCTGCCTCTTCCAATCCTCCTGGGTGATCAGGGAAAGTGACTGAAGGGGCTGCCTCCTCCCTCCCCCTCCAGGAACAACAGCGGCAGAAAAGCAAGCATGTCCCTGCACATCCCGAAGTGTAGCGTAACCTCTCTTTTTGCATGTAATGACTAGGACTGATGTAACATTTTTAGAGCGGTAAGGCCAATCTGGAAGTTCTTGCACGGTTTGCATTACAACAGGGGTGAGTAAATAGATGTTTTAGACTTCAGCACCCAGAAGCCCCCACCAGCATGGCCAGGGTCCATAATGCTGGGAAGTGAAGTCCCGAGCTCCTTTCTGCCTACCCCTGCATTACAGCCCATGTGTACCTTCCCTGTCAGGTCAAGTTCTTGGTTCAAGAAGAATCCGGCTGTGCATGACACTGACTGGCTATTTTCCCATGAGGTCACAAGGAAGCTTCCCACCCTTGATCCCTGAAATGGGGTTGAACTTAAATGTCTTCTCCTTTAATTAAGAGGGTGATGGATAAAGGTAGAAAGGCAGGACTGTTCACGCAGCTCTTTTCAAAATAGCAAAGCAGCGGACGGCCTCTCAGGCACAGAGGGGAAGGGTGGGACTGACGGTTGAGGTAGCACTTGATTTGCTGGTATACATGTCTGTCCATTCAACTCTACAGCTGGTCTCATACAATAGCCAAAGAATTTGCTGTGAATTCTAATTTCACACACACACACACACACACACACACACACACAGCATTTGCCTTCACCTTATACAATATACCCACCTGGGGAGTTAGGAGTTTCTAAGCAAAAGGAAAATGAGGCTGCCTTTTGGCTGAGCACTCCTCTGCATTACGGTCAGGGAGGCATGGAGGCCATTTTAAATGGTTCCACATGTTGAACTGTCTGTCCTGACATGCCCAGTTTCTCCACACACCTCTTGGAAGAAGAACTCTTGATGGTGCGATGGAGAAAAGGGCCTGATCTACCCAGTGCAGGCCCATTTGCGTGCAAATGGCTCACCGTGTGGAATGGCTTAAAAGGACTCCCTGCATGTGACTCTACTGGGCTTGCTCTTTAAGGTGGCAACAGCTGCAAACTCCTGACAGGAGTGAGAGGTTTGTGTTCATTTAGGCATGTGCGGTGTGGTTGCATCAGTGACAAGGGCCTTTAATACTCTGGATATTAAAAAATGGATTTTGAGAAGAAGCCCCCAGGGAACTTACGTGTGTCTGCACACATGTGTGCGCATGCATATATTTCTTCTCTGCTTTGTCGAAATGGGAAAGGATTATTATATTTGAGCTTCTCACAAACAGCCAAGGAGAGGTGGGGACGGATGGAAGGGTTAGGGAGGGAAATGCAGCGGAGAACCTGAACAGCAGCTGCTGGGTTAATTATATCTCCTTTTAAAGAAAAAGGCAAGAAAAGAAGGAGAAGGAGAAGGAGGAGAAGAAGAAGAAAACATAGCCTAGGCTTTAGAAATAAAAAGATAAGAAATTCTTTAGAGTAATTATAGGCTGTGTCCCTTATTAATACAAAAAAGGTGGGGGGAACATATCTGACTGGCTTGCTGCAGCAAGCAATGGAGACAGTAGCACGATGCATGTTGAATAAAATAATTAAAAATCCGCTCTTTCTCTCTAACTTGAGTGAGCTGCCAATCAATCCCAGGAAGAAAAGAAGAGCTAATAAAATATTAATATGTCCCCCTTTTCAGTTTTTATTTTTTTTCCAAAAAAGAGAAAAGGAAAGGAAAAGGAAAGAAAAGAAATCACCTGTTTTTGTACAGTTCATTTATTCCTGTTTGTCAATCAAGGAAATGCAAAACATGAGGAAGAGCAGCCTGGGAGGCTGAGCGGCTGGAGGAGGAAGGAGGGAGCTGGGAGTGGATGGGGGCCTCTGGTCAAGCATGCCTGACCTCGGCGAGGATTTACTGAGGCATTAAGGCAAATGTCACTGGGAGAGGGCTCCGTGGAAAAGCATTGGCTGTGCTTTGCCTTCTTGGGGAGATTACACCGAGAAGGAAGCTAATTTCTTACTGACAGACCCTACATGTCAACAATCATGAAATAATCAGCTCAGGCAGCATTATACTGAAGTGGCTCAAACAAGGCGCTGTGTATTCTAGACACCTTCCAAAAGTCTAAGAATATATATGTAATATTATTTAGTTACTGCCTCTGTCACACACTCTGTCTGGGATGAACCTGGCCTATATTTATCATGCTTTCTCAGCTTGACCTCCAAGCATCTATTTTAAAGCCTGCGGGTGCAGCCCTAGGGTTGTGCTCTTGCTGATTGGAAGCCTCTAAACTCAGAAAATTCCTACTGGGCTAATACCACCCTCCATCTTTTGCTATTTTTGCTAAATTTGCTTCCGAGACTGTGCAGCAAGGGCACTTGAGTGAGGGTGGAAAAGAAGTTGGAAAGACTGCAAGATTTTGTGTGTCCTGGCCTCTCGGACCTCCTCCCACATTTTCCCCACTTACTGCGGTCCTCTTGGGTCAGTTTTCCAACTTCCGAGCGCAGCCGGCATGGCTTTTTGTGCATCTGCCTCAAGGCCAGGGAGGGGACAGAGGCTAGGCCTCGCTCTCCAACTTCAGCAGGGGGATTCTGAGCAAGCCTATGGCCCCAGCGACACTCCCAGGGATCCTGGGATTGCTTTCTGCAGCTTCTTTCTCTGCAGGCAGCAAAGCTGCCATGATGCAAGGCAGTTAGGGTGGCCATGTGCCCTGTCCTAAAGTGGGCAATCCTCTATTTGAGGGGACCGCCTCACTTTGGAAGGTGGCCGTTATGAGAAGGGCAGTTCTGTCCATGCCCAGTTTAAAGGTCCAGAACCACTGGCAGGGGAACTGGGCCTTGAAGATGTCTGCCTGCAGGCAGGACAGGCACGCAGCACCCTTTATCACAGTCTTCCACACTACCACGAGTCATGCTGCCTTCAATGTACATTAAAATAATTATTTCTAAACTGGCATCTATACAGATGGGTAAAGGTAAAGGTTTCCCCATGACATTAAAGTCCAGTCATGCCTGACTCCAGGGGGCGGTGCTCATCTCCTTTTCCTGGCCGAGGGAGCCAGCGTTTGTCCCCAGACAGTCTCCGTGGTCATGTGGCCGGCATGACTGAACACTGAAGTGCACGGAATGCTGTTACCTGCCCACCGCAGTGGTACCTTTTTATCTACTTGCATCTGCATGCTTTCGAACTGCAAGGCTGGCAGGAGCTGGGATAGAGCAATGGGAACTCACCCCATTGTGCAGATTTGAACCGGCGACCTTTCGGTAAACCAGCCCAGCAGCACAGCGGTTTAAACCACTGCGCCACCTGCATCCCATACAGATGAACAGGTATATACAAATTCCGTGCAAGCCAGTGAGCTCTTTTGTGTCCTTTTTTGTTGATTTATTTTTCCATTCATCCATTTGCGCTCGCCCTCTCTCTCTCTCTCCCTCTCTCTCTCTCTCCCTCTCTCTCTTGCAATCCATAAGAGACCATCCTAGGATTGTTGCACCTTTTCCCTTAACTGGACTTTACTGGGATTGGGGAGGAGTTCTTACTGGCAGGTATAGGGAAGGACTGGTCACCATCAGACTCCTGATCAAATTGGTTTGGAATAAGCTGCGCTTATTTCCCATTCCCTGCCTTCAAAGGAAATGTCTTGATCCTCGCTCAGGGACAGGGTTTGTCCACACCACTTTCAATGGGGAGTAGAAACATTTGCCACCATTTATGTGATTTGTGATGGAGTCCCTCCCCAGATGGAGTCTGAGGTCCCCATGGGGATTCCTCGAAAAGGTCCTCCCCAAACCTCTCAGCCAGTGCAGTTCTTTCTGTGCTGTCTGAGGCCCCTAAGACCGAAAACCATCTTTAGGACAGGGTCTGGGAGAGAGGCAGTCTGGGGCCAGGCAAGGCACTTCCCTGCAAAATTCAGATGGCACCTCTGCCCATCATCCTTGTGGGAAGGAGAAAACTTACAGATGGCCTCTGTGAAGGCAAGCGGTGCTCCTCCCATGCTGAACTGGATGCCCATAAACTTCCACAGGTTTGCACTCTCAGTCCAGCATTCTACAAGTGCAAGGTTAGCCTATTGGCTGTTGCTCGCTACCTCCTGACCATGCTAAAATGTCTTGGGGTGAAATGAATGCATATTCTTTCCTTTCAGCCCCCTACATTCATTGCTCCAACCTTAATTGCAACTGAACTCTTCTTGAACTTCATCTGCACAGGCCCTTAACTCTCACGATGATTCAGGACTGCAGCCCCGTTAACGTTGTGTTACAGCCCAGAACAATATATGTCCACTCAGAAGTAAGTCCTGTTGGGTCATTGCCATTTAAGTGGCTCTTGGATTGCTGCCTTAATTACCTTGGTGAAGAGCCTGGCGCACAAACTTACTTCATTTTAGAAGCTTGTGTAGGAAAGACAAAATTAACTGTGATCCTGAACTTCGTTCTCTACTCCGCTGGAATCGAAGAGAGCACATTGGAGGTGCTCGAATTAATTTGTGTTGCTGAGGAGATATGTGGCTTCAGCATGAACCAGCTGGGTTGTCCATATGGATGAGAGCTTCTTGCCCAGCAATGACACATTGCTGCAATCCATCTGGAAAGTGATAAGAGAGATGCATAACTGAAGCTGTCATCAGCCACGGGATTGGCTAAAATTCTGAAGCCAACTGGAGGTGCCAGAAGGAATGATCTGCCAATACTGTGAAATCTTTCATGAATGTGTCACCCACCCTACCCTATGGACAAGCCTCGTTTTACTTTGATGATATCTGCTGTATGACTTGATGGCTTTTCAGCTTTGTCGTTTTTATGCCTTTTAGATGCTTTCAGTGTTTACTGTCCTGCTTCATTTTATTGATTGGCTGTATGGACCACTTTGTCTTTGATATAGTATGGCCTATTAATCTACTTAATCTATGGGTAGACAGGTGATTCCTACCAAGCAGTGACTGTCAGGCAGTCATTTGGCTGTTTTCTACATGGAATCCATTCTGGTGGATTTGATCTGGTGTTGTTGTATTTAATTTCTATCACTGCCAAGCCATGAACATATATCTGAGGAAAGGCCATGTGGTGAACCATGTAAAGCACAACTTTTTTTGACCCCAAGGGCCACATTGATGTTATGTTGGTGTAACAGGGTACAGATTCATGGTCAACTCACATACAAGAAACAACCCAGTCACAAATTAGAGGAAAAAGGAAACATGCACTAAGGACAGGCTCCATGCTTTCTGCCATAGAAGCCCATTACTGAAGTATCCTAGGAATTGGCCAAGAACCTTCAGGCATGCTCTGTCAATAAGGATTCTATGATATGACCAGTGAGCACATTCCTAGAGTGGTTTTCCTCCCTTACCCTCCCCTCCCTCCACGTGTGTGTGTGTGTGTGTGTGTGTGTGTGTGTGTGTGTGTTCTGGAAGATGCCAGAAATGGCTGGGAGGGGAAGCAGCAACCTGTAGGCCACACTTTTTGTATCCCTAATTTAAAGCAACATGTTCCACGTGTGCCTTGGTCGTATGATTGCAACACTCCTTCACATTTCCCTTTTGGGATTGAAATGTATAGTGAACATTTCCAGTCTGTGGGCCATTCTTTTGTTTTCCATATTTGTTGGCTTATTCTTGTTAGGATTTGGACCGATTCAGTCTCAACAGCTTGAAACAGCCATTTTGGTATCTGATCTACTCTGGTGCTTCATTTCTTCCATGAAATGTCAGAGCACTTTTTAATGTTGAGGTTCTTCCTTATATGATTTCTTTTCAAAGATCTCTGCCACCATTTTTCTTTTTTGTATAGGTCTTCCATACATTGCTTCTACCTTTACTTTCTTGTGGTTGGATCCTGCTCTTTCAGCATTCCTAATATAACATTGAATTTTCCTTTGACAACTTGGATCTTCTGAAAGAACCCACTTGTTTTTCCTTTTGTTGCCGTTCTCTTCTATTCCTTTTGCACTAGTCCTTGTAATAGTTCTTTTTGTCTCTACATGAGAGTTGCTGAAAAATTACATTCAGGGTTCTGACCCTATTTCTGTTCATGTTTGCTTTTGCTTCTCACCTGCCTTTCGCAATTGTGTTTCTTCTGTCATCCATCTGGGTTTTTTCTTTCTTTTTGTTGCAGGAATTGACTTTTGGCATTCTTCCCTAATACTGTCTGTGGTTTCAATCCACAGCTCTTCTGGTTCACACTCAATTGATTTGAGTAGTGCAATCTGTCATTTATTTATTTAATTTCTATTCCACCTTTTTTTCCTTTCAAGGAACTCAAGTCAGCTTACCTAATTTTTTTCCTCCTCTCCATGTTATCCTCACTACAACAACCCTGTAAGGAAGCTTGGACTGAGAAACTGTGACTGTCCCAAAGTCACCCAATGAACTCCATGGCTGAGTGGGGTCTAGAACCCAGATCTCCTAAGTCCCAGGCCAGTGCTATTAACACTACAGCATCCTGGCTCTCAGTTCTTCAGGAATGTATTTAAGTTGCATTTTAGCACTATGCTTCTGCCAGTGATTGTTTTCAGCTTTACACTTAATTTTGATATTAACAATTCATGGTCACAACCAGTCTGTTCCTAGTCTTGCTTTGAATGTGAGAATACAGAGTCTTCATCTGGTACTTCAAATTATGTAATCCAGTTGGTCTGTATATTGGCCATATGAGAAAGTTCATATGTACAGCCTTCTGATCAGTTGCTTGAAGCATGTATTTGCAATAAACAGACCATTGGCTTCACAGGATTCTATGAGTCATTATTCTGCTTCACTGCTGACCCTTAAGCCAACTTCTCCCACAAGACTCGATTTTGCTTTTCCCCTAATTTTATATTCCATCTGCCTATGATAATCAGCATGTCTTGTTTTGGTGTGTTATCAATTTCCTTTTGGATGCTTTTATAGGAGTTTTTGATTTCTTCTTCAGCATCTGTTTTTTGAGCATAGACTTGAACGATGGCTGTGTTGACAGGTTTTCCACAAATTCTGATTGATATTATATGGCTGAATTTTCCATTATACCATCTTACTGCCTGTGCTATATCTTGTCTTAGTATTAGAGCCTCTCCATTTCTTCTGGGTTTGTAATTTCCAGACTAAAACACTTACAGTTTGTCTGACTGAAAATATCCCATTCCTGTCCACTTCAGTTCACTCATACCTAGTCTGAGATGGTTAACAGTTCAATTTCTTGTTTAATGGTTTCCAGTTTGCTTTGATTCACGCTTCGCACATTCCATGTGCCCAGGTTGCTTGCTAACACTGGTTAGCAGAAAAAACAGATTTTGTCCCAGATTTTCATCCTCTTCTAAACATCCACAGCTTTAAATTCAACTTAGCATTGCTTTTAGAATGTCAAACATGTTCAACCAATGTTTAGCTTCTTAACATTAACAACTCGCCAAATCACCTTTATAATAAGCTTGCTGAAAAATACTTCTGCATGATAGGAATGGACAGATGGAAGACACGACTAGCTTGTAGATGGTCTTCCAGGTAACATTTGCTTGCTTTTAGATGCATGACAGCCACAGAAGCACCAAGTCATGCATGAATTTTATCACCTTGCTAATTCCTCCATCCGTCACGGTAGATATTGATTGTCCCCATTTAGAGATGCACACAGCATCTCCAAATGAAAAGTTATTTATATACCCAGCATGGCATTTCATTCCTTAAATAGACAATCAATGTGTGCTATTCCAAATGGCACATTCGGAACATGATAACAAAACTCCAAAGCTCAGTAAATGATTGCTTGAAACCTACTTGGCTCTGTAAATAGTACAAACTAGTAAATACACTGGGAGAGAAAGTGTGGTATTAGAAGATGACTTATCTTTTTGAGAGTTTTTAATGAAAATATAAAAAGTGAAGGTAGCTGGTTTACCAAAAGAAAATTACTAAAAGATAAATGCCAAAATCATAATAACTTAAGAAACCATACTAATTCAATGGCCATGCAATAGAAACATAGAAACAGGGCGCGTCAGAAGAGGTCTCCCAGGCCATCTAGTCTGACCCAGGGATAGATGAATTTGTCAATTTTGGCTTTTCTCCATTTTTCATTTATTTCATCTGAAATTCGCTTTGAGACTTTCTCCAGCCTTCATTTGGCTTGTCCCTAATTTGGAGATTTAAAAAATGCATGAAGCTTGAGAAACATTTTTTGCACATTTTTCTTAACGCATGTATTTGGTATGTATTTTGCCTAATATGCACATTTTTGCAAGCAATTTCCCCCTCAAAATATACATCTGATCATTATTTCCCTTATCATATGTATTTGTGTACACATTTATTCACTATAAATGTGCAGATTTCATAGAATAATTGAGTATCAGTTTGCATAGAAGATCTCAAAATGCAAAATTAGATAAAATCACTGTAAACTGCTAAGTCAACAAATTTCTCCCTATCCCTATTTTCAAGTAGACCTATGCTGTGCCATGATACAGTACCATTTTAAAGACCTGCCCAGCCGCTATTATGAAATTCATCCCCAGAGTTGTTGGAACCCTACACTGTGGACGTATACCAGGCAGCTTCTGGGTTCCTCCATTCACCCTAGTTCTGTTCAGGCATTTGTCAGAATACTTGAGAGCATTTCATGGTTGGAGGGGTGGAGTTACGCACCCCGGCCCTTACATCTCCAGAGGTATCAGCTGTGTTGTTGGGAACTGGTTGTGCAGAATTGCCAAGAACTGAGAGGGAGTTCTTCTTGCATTTCCTTGAACGTGAGTGGGATCTCTGCACAATCAGAATCCTGGCAACTTTCATGCCATTCCATGGTGGTGGTGGTGGGGGGGGGGGCTTCTACCTGCATTCAGGACAATGGGACTGGAACTCCCAGGTGCACCTGGGGCCATGTCCTTCTGATCACTTTTAGCACTCAAGTTCAGGCAAACAACTAAACATGGCTACTGCCCAATGAGAATCCTTCACTTGTAGGCAAAGCTTCCCTTTTTACTTTGTTCCGATGAGGCCCATCTGCAGAACAGAGGGAAATTCAGCTTCAGAGTATTTAAAAGCCTTGAAAATTAAATTTTGACTTTGAAATTTCTTCTGGGGCAGTATATCTGGCACATTTGAGAATTTGAGCTATTACTATGAGCAAAACTACAAAATGTCTAATCAATGGATCACTATTTTGGCACCTACCTATTGCATCTATGTATCTTAGACTGTTTTTTATTTAGGAAAAACTAACAAATGTTTGCTTCATGTTTGTTGGACACTGCAGTGGTTCTTTAATAAGGGATTGCCTAATTCAACAAATAGTTGGCAGTGCCACGCAGCTCATGCTTCCTGTCAATGTTTTGCCAATGTCCAACAGTTTATTTATTTATTTATATGCATATTTATAGGCCACCTATAACTGCTGGGGCCTTCTTTTTGGCAGGGAGGTTATTATATAGATAAATTTTGTACTGGAAGAGCCTTTAATATTCCCTGAAGTGCACATTCTGGTAAATTGGTTACCCAGTTCATGTAAATTAACAAATGGAAGGGGGATAGATTCTCTATTCTTTTGGCAGCCAAAATACTGATACTACAAAACTGATAGGATAAACATGCTCCTTATATAATGCAGTGGACTAAAGACCTTACATTCAGTATTTGAACTGATGACATACAGGCCTGGACTTCAAATTGATACTTATTTGGATATTTGGTCTACTTTTGGTGAAGCTGAGTGCATTACAGTATGAGCGGCTGCAGGAACTGTCCTTCAAGGGTCCTGCTGGGTGCCACAGGTGGTGGCAGTCACGATGGCACTCACAAGCACCATCTTGGAATCCCTGGGCTACTGCTAAGTAAATGAATATAATATGCAACAGATGGTGCGGGGGAGCACCATCCACCAAGCACCATCTTGCACCGTCCACTCAGTTCATCAGGGAGCACGTTCAGGCAGTAATCCTTATGAGAAGGTCAAGAGCACAGGCGCACAGGGCGGTCGCTACCTTTACCTGAGAAATGTTTCAGGGTGGCAGATGGGAATGTATCACTGCCTGACTCACCTTTGTACAAGGATGACAGCAGCCCTCTGCATACAAATTCCCCAAATGCTTTGGCTCCAGGGACACTCCTCTGTCTTTATACTTGTTAACATTAATAATTGGTTTGTAAACCTACTTTCAGTAAGTAAAAATACTGTGTCACCAGTGGTCCTAAAGATATCTCCAAATAATAGATATTATGAAAAGTCTGCCAGTTGTCCAGTATAAGATTACGTCAGTTCAGCATCCTTGGCCTAGAACAACTTCTTTCTACAAGGGTTGGCAACTCATCTGTCAAGGTTGTCAGACTAGGTTGGTTGTTCACCTGTACCTTTCCCTCACATATGCCGAGCTCTGCGCACTTGGATGTATCCTGGTTGGAGAATGTCATTTTTCTTTTAATAACCTAATAGCAAAATTGTGAGCTGCCCAGAGGTGTTGTGACACAATTGGGCAGCATACAAATTTTTAAATGAATAAAAATATACATGGAGGAGAGAGAGCTGTTTTTCAGCCTACGGTTTCTGTCCACAACATAGAAAGAGGTTATAAAAAGAGTGGAGAGGATACATATGCAGGATTTGCCCAGCACTGTAGACATAATAACTGAATACTTGATTTTTAAACAATGGCCACGGATCGTTGTGGTTGTATTGTGCCGGGCAATCTTGGGGAGCAGTACACCTAAAAAGAATGCCCTTGCTCTCCAGATTGCCTTGAAAGGTTTGGGACCTTTTGCTGGGTTTAACTGCATGACTGGGGAAAACAAGCCCTGGTTTTGCATTCACACATACACACAGCACTTAGAAAGGAAAAGGCAAGTTTATTCATCAAAAAAATATAGAGCAGGCACAAGCTTTAGGCCCATGTGGTCCAGACAGCAAATATTCCCATTACATCCCAATATCACTCTATATTTCTAAAGAGAGAAAGTGCTTCCTGCCTAACATAGAGACTACCAGAAGGGGAGGCATTACTTGTCCTGCAGAGGTAGAGCTTGTGTTTCCAGAAGGCTTACAGGGAAGAGAGAGTCCCCTGATATTTACACCATTTCTCTCTGTACATGCAGCTTATGGGAAAGATGAGCTTCCCAAGCTTATGTTAATTGTTGGAATGGTGCTTGATGGCGTAGTGAAGGCCTTAACTTTTGTTTTTCTGGGCAAGAGGTGAGTGCTTTCGTCTGTGTTTGCTAGGGGCTATAGTGGAGGTTCTTTCCAGGTGTTTCGGGACAATGGGTCACCCTCCTTGCTGGGTTGCTTCCCCTAATCCCTTCAAGGGGGGAAATGCCTGGCCTTTTGTCTGCAAGAATTCAGCATTCTTTCTTCTCTCACACAGGCCCTCTTCCTGAAGTCAAGTCTGCTCAACATGGCCTCGGCCTACAAGCCCATTCGGGCCTGGGAGTATATGGTCATGGCACTGATCTCAATATATGCACACGCATTAGCCAGGGGAGAATTCACACCTTTCTGCTCTGCTTTTCATCCCATCTGAGCTCAGGGCATGGGGTATGGGGCAGCAAATTTCTTTGAACGGTTGCTAGGGAAGCCCAGGCGTCCTTGCATGAGCGCTCATATGCACACCTCCTTTCTGCAACACTGTGTGCCAAGCATATCCGTCTCTTGTTTGTCCCTATGTAAGGCACTTATTGCGAAAATTCTAGAAACTGCACATGAAAATTTCATGCCTCCAGGTGCTCCATGGATTATTCATGAAGCTTTTGGAGCTGTCACCATGGGAGCCAATAGGCTACGATGTATTTAGCATATTAATGCTTTTTTTATTTATTTAGTGCATGAGGAGCTATATCACACCACCTGGAATGCGAGTACAAATGGCTGCTGACTCAAATAGCTTTGCAACATGAAATAAGGAATTGGAAATATTTTCTGGAGGGGGAGAAAATGCACCATGGCACACACATGCGTGCAGGGGCTTTCATTCCCAAGCACTGTCCTTCAAGTGAAATGTGAGCTTCCTGAAGATTTGTTTTCATAATAATGCTTTCTTTTTATCTTCTGGGAGCTCGGGACTCATTACACGCTCTGTCCTACTGCTGTAGCACATGCTCTGGAAAGATTTTAATAGGCAAGCCATGTGATTTGTCAGACATTACATCAGAATGATTTAATACACCAAGGGCAAGATTGTATGTCAGGTCCAGCTGCTATTACAGTTTCTTCAGCAGGTTCACAGGATGGGCTTCAAAAAGCGACTCCAAAATGATAACCATCCATTTTGTGGCAGTTCTTAACAGAGAGTGAGAGAGAGAGAGAGAGAGAGAGGTGGCGCAGCAGGCTGTTTTTGTCCATCTCTTTGGCAGTTCTCTCTTTAGGTCTTGTTGTGCAGCTAAAGGGAGCATTAAACATTTCATTGAAACACAGATGTTGAAAACAGGCATGTTTTCAGCAGTAATGTGTGAAGCAGGAGGCAGAGGGTGGTTTAGAGGTTTAGAATTCTGTGGATAAGGCCAGATTAAATATGAGTGGATTAATATTGAATGGTTCACTTCGATACACACATGAACACAACTCCCATCCAGCCTTCCAAGGTGAAGCCAGAGTGAATGTCTCCTTCTCCAGGATAAGCTGAACTGTGATGTTCAAATGCAGCAATGGTGGAGGTGGAGAGGGCATCACCAGATGCTGAATACAGAGGTGTGATGCATCGCTGTCCATCTCATGGCAGCCTTCTACATAGCTGAGGACTGTGGGGACATTGTGGCTAAGGTGCCATCCTATGCATCCTCCAATTTCCAGCATCCCCTAGCCAGCCATACATTGTGCTCTGGATGTGTGAAGAGTAGGGATTCAGTGCTGGAATCTCTCTTCTGGCATCCAGTTTGCTCACAAAGCCTGGGATTCTTACAGAAGTAAGAATCTAGTTGGAGGACACATGTAAAGATAAGCTGCCATTTCTCTTGGCAGTGCAAAGCAAATACACATAAAAGGAGAACGTGAAAGTTAAAGTTAACACTCCACTTCCTTCCTTGTATGCAGCCTCAAGCAGACTTTTATTCATATTTTCAAACCCTTCACCCCCACCACCTTCTGCATTTCTCTTTTTAGCCTAGTAAATATACTGAGATGGGAAGGCATGTGATTAACTCAGGGCGTTCTGAGATGTTGTCCTGCATCTAGGCATGGAGCTGCCACAAACAGGACACTGGCGTGATGGCCTTGGGAAGCCTCTCCTGGCCTGCCTGTCCCCAGTCTCCAAGATGGGATAATCATGCTTCGGGATATATGAGAATTTAGTTTCAGTTTGTTTTTGAGTGGGATTTACCTAGTTCACCTCTTCTGGACCAAGCATAGGTGATCCAAGCCTGTACATTGCTGAGCTTGCAATGTAATCTATAGGTCAAAGATGTCTTCCATAGAATAAAGGTGTGGATTAAATTAAAAATGTGCACAGATATCCTCCATGGACTGGATCGGCCTTGCTACGTAAGAAATGTGTGAACACTTTGGGGAAGCATGCTACACGTCTCTCCTCCTCCTGCTGTTTGCTGTGCACATGTTCCCCTTTTGTGTGGAGTCAGCAACGATCCCACACGCATGGGGGAATTGGGTGCAAGACAAGTGGTGAGGCGACTCGATCGGAAAATCCTGGCGATCTTGAAAATCACTCATTTGCTCATCCTGATCAAAGACATCTTCACCACTGCCACCGTCCACCCATCCTGACCGAAGATGTCTTCTTCACCACATCTGCTAAGTAGAAAAGCAAACTCTGCACGTCTGATCGATTGAACTGAGCACACGCTGCCTACAACCCTCTCCCCACCCTGCAAAGTCACGAAGGCATCTGTCGCACACTGTCTGGAGATCCAGCCATGCTAGAAGTGGAGAGACAGATCGGACTGGCCTGCTGGCATTCTGGCTGGCCCCTCCGCATGGGCTTCGGAGCTCTCCTGCACCACCAGCACACACACGTGTCAAGTAGTTGCACTTACCACTCTCCAAGCAGCCCCTGCTGGAGCATAATCTGCTTCTCGCTTGGGCTCATGGGCCCCATGGAGGCATCCTAGTAAAGGCCATTTCTCAGCCAGTTCCAGTGGCCAGTGCCGAGCTCGATTGCAATGATTAAGAACAGTTTGAATGAAGGAAGAATCCAGGTCCAGGGTAAAGGCTCTTTCCAGGAAAAAGAAGTTTGAAGGTAATGTTTTGAAAAGGAAGGAGACTGAGCTTGGCAGTTACAGTCAAGTTAGCCTAATATTGATCTTCAGGTAATGGAAAAGTTCACATGAGACCAATTAACTAGGTTTTAAAATGACAAACACATGCCTAGCGTGAGTATCTGTGGAAACTGTATGGAAAATTCTGGAAAATGAAAGAGGCATGCATTTTGAACACCTCCCTCCCTTCCCCTCCCCTCACTCTTTCCTTCTGGCACACACACACTCTAGAAAATATTTACATGTGAAAAGTTGCAACCCAGAATAGAATTGCTCTGACTGGGTGCTTTTTGGCAAGGGCAGGGGGACCAGTGTGCAAATCAAGTGCATCTGCTTACTTGGGCTTTTCCGTGTAAATCACTGGATCACCCATTGGCCCTACAGCAGGGCAGCTCACATCACATCTCCCCTCCCCTCCCCTCCCCTCCCCTCCCCTCCCCTCCCTGAGCCCTCATCAAGGGCTCTCAGAGGGGCTCAAGTGACCCACTCCCACCAGCATCCTCCATTTCCTTGCTGACTGCATGCTCAGAGGCCTGGCCCAGGGGCACAGGTCTGTGGCAGGGATGCACAGAGAGCCCTTTTCCATACCATCTGAACACTGAGAGAGGGCAGCAGGGGAGGCTGGTGGCTCCTGAATCCGTGGGGCTCCTCTCCATGGGACTTGATGTTTATGAAGTGATTTTAGGGTTGTTGGCCAGCAACGGAATAAAGATCTAAAAATGCAGCACATTCAAAATTTTTAAAAAGAGGGGCACCAACTGAAACAAAATGAACCGAGTGAAACAAAAACCTACAATTTTGGGGAGGTGCCTCTTTGTAGGAACTGCCTCCAACTATTTGCTTTTGAATAACTTTCAGTAGCACTGCTGCTCTCTGTTTGTGGCACTCTCTGATCCGGATTGCAAAGGCTGCTGGTCAGGATCTGACTGGTGATATCCGACATGGGGGTGGGGGGCAGGGGAGGATGAACTTGTGGCTTCTTTCCACCATCCCAGCTTTGTGCTTCTATAGGATTGCGTTTCTGTGGCATGCAGCTTAAAAATGCCCCCTGCAGGATGGAAGAGTGGCTTAGAATATATGCCTCAAAGGGACAGAGAGTGGAAAGCAGCTGTCTGGGACAAATGGTTTCTCTGTGCATCATCTGCAGCACCTCTTTTTAATTTTTTTCCTTATAAGATCAGAGACCTTTGCGCTAGACTTCCTTTGCCACAGAGAATGTTTCAGTGCTCCCCACATTAGCAAAGCGGATCTGTGGCTGGCAGCCATGACAGACCTGGGACGTTGCGGGAGAAGCTTCCCGCTGCTGGAGCAGGGCTGTGCTGTGCTGGAGGGTGGCAGAAAAAGGTGTTTTCTCAGAGGGAGGTGAAACCCACGTTGTCATAAAAAGGAAGAGCCGCAATGGGGAAGCCTGCCAGGTTGCATGTGCACCGCGGTGCTGCTTTTGTGAGGGCTCCAAGTGAGGCAATCTGATCATCAGAGGACCAAGTTGCATGGAGCAGCGGGCAAGCAAAGGAAGCATTCTGGGCACCGGGGGAAGAAACACAGAGCTGTGCGTTAGTGGTATTTCTGTGTGCTTCAGCTTTGTGGCAAAATGGGGCATTATAGGCTGAAGAAGAGTGCAATCAGTGGGTGCAAGACAGGTAACGGACCATACGAGAGAAGGCCTATAAGCAGAGGGGAATCAGCAGCCAAAATGGTGTGCAGGAAGGATGGGTAACTCAGTCCATTGCAGGAGCCAAGTCTCTTTCACGCATTCACTTGTGTTCCACCCTGCTTCCATATCCATCTAATTAAAAAAGAAGAAACCCACAAAAAATGCATGTTGTAATACGTGCTTTCTATTTTTTCTCAAAATCTCTGCCTCTGTTATGGTCTCTCCTGAAACATTTAAACTGACTGGAAAAGCACCACAATATTCAGGCACATACAAGAACAGGTAGATGGATATGTTTTGATCTATATATTAATCTGAGAGACTTAAGATCAGGTCATTAATGCATGAAAGGGACAATCCTATAGCCCCCATCTATCATACAAGAAAGCCTCCAAACTCAGAGGATGAAGCGTAACCCAGGCCCTCACTTCTGCTGCCATGGTGCCTTATGACCCATTTTTTTCCCTAAATGGCTGCTTTTGGTCACGTAGAAAAAGCACCAGGGAAGGGAGGAGGCTGGGCCTAGGATTGGGAATCCATCTCTCTAGCATTTGCAGGCTTCCCCTCGTGCTAGGCCCAGTCTTAGAGAGAGAGCCAAGACAAGCGGAAGTCTGTGAACACTTGCAGGATGCTGGTTGCACAAGCGGCAACCTTCTTCAGCAGCATCTGCTGCTGTACGTGGGATAGAAGAGGGGCACTGCTTGTACAGCTCTCCAGGAACTTAGACTCAGGGTTCAGGGAGCTGAGCCCGGGGAATGCAACAGATTCCCACCCCCAGAATAGCTTCCATGCACATCCCTAGCAGGGATACCAACAGGAATCAGCACGAGCCATCAGCATCAGCCGCTTCCCCTCCTTGTCCCTGGGCATGCCCCCTTGCCTCCCCTCTGAAGTGCATTTGTGGCCATGGGGAAGGCATCCAGCACAGCTCTCCCACAGTTGCTGCAAGAAGAGTGAGGCAGGGTACTGGCCTCGGGAGTTCCACCAGCAGCACTGCAGGATCTGGGAACCAGGAGTTGGAATATGCCCATGCTTTCCCTAGATGGTGTCTAGGGTCCATAGACTATGTGCAGTTTGGAGAGAGAGAAAGCAGCAGAGCTGAGGGGGAATGCTGGGAGTTATAGAGCAGTAGTTCGGACATGTAGAAGGTTGCACCTTAGAATGCAAAGATTGCATTCCTCAAGAATCCCTAATGAAAACTGTTTATGTCCAAGTGGGAGGGAAGATAAAATAAGGCTCTAGTAAATCAAAAATTGTAGATAAGGAATCTACGTTAGCAAAACAGCAATAATGACTATTAGAAATAAACCATAGAAACTTCCGGTAAAATGCAAGATTTGAATTTGAATGCAAATACAAAAATTCCAGGTGTAGGGGGCAGGGGATGTTGAAAGAGGTGCACTGCAAATGATCCAGAGAAGGAAGAGCTGGCGATTTCAAACCTAAAAAGAATATAGTTGACGAAGGAAAGAATTATAAATAATATTTTGGGAGAATTGTACACATAGTCACAAAAATCCTGTGAGGAGAAAGAACAGTGACAGCATTGTCACCCTGGCTATTTATAATGTTAATGGAATGGGTTCACTGAGGGAAATAATTTGACAAAGAAGAAATTAGAAGAAAACAAGAAGCAGTGAAAAAGGAAAGGGTTTTCACCTACCTCTCCCCAAAGAAGTGGGAGCATATCGGCAAAACATTAACCTTGTGCATGTTCAGCATGCATTCGTGGCAGTTTAAGGGGGCAGGCACACGCAAGCGCAGGAGGGTAGGCGTGGAGGGGCCCACTCACAGAAGGGTCTCTTCACCAGCCTCACTGGGAGGAGATGCTGCTGCTAGCTTGCTGCATGGCTCTCTGCCTACCTGCCTGCCAGGTGGTGGCGATGGTGAGAAAGGATGAGGAGCTGCGGAGCTGGGGCAAGGGCAGTACAGGGGCCGCTGCAGATGTCTTGCCCAAGGGCCTTCCCAAGCCTGGAGCTGGAACAGCCTGCTCACCGCACCCCCATGTCCCTCCGCTCCTCGCCTTTCCATCCTAAGCAACGAGACCCGAAGGCTGCTCCTGCTCCAGTTGACCTGACTGCCAGCAGGGTATAAACCCCTGGATCTGGTCCAGCCAAGGCGCCTCATATTAGATCTGAGGACTCTCGGGAAGAAATGATACCACCTGTGGCAGAGATGATTGTTGATGGAGCACAACAATGTGTTCATTTAATGTGTAAACAAGGAAATGGAAATGTACACTCCCCATCTCTGTGGCCGCATCAGCTCACTGAGTTGCATGGACAAATGACATGAGAAAAAGAGAATGCCTTTTGCCCTGGATGTTATGAAGTTCCTCTCTCTTGCTATTACAGATTCTACCAGTAAGCACAATCATCATGGACACTGCTTGAGTAAGGAAAAGTGTTTCATGTTCACAAAAGGACTGGGGAAGGGAGCTCCAAGACCATTCTCTTTGGGCCCCTTCCTAACAACAAGATCTCAGCATGACTTCAAGAAACGATCCTGGCTTTTGGATGCTGGGAAAGGGCATGGCACCTCCTGTGGAACATGAATGACCTCCTCCTCATTCTTCTAGTGGAGCCCGTCTAGAACGTCTAGTTCCTCAGCGTTCAGTGTCAATCACACGGAAGGGTCTACTCACCAAGCAAATGGCAGGATACCCCTGTCCTGCATAAGCCTTTGCCATCCAATATTGCATGGGGGTTTGGGACCAGGGCACATGTGAAGGGTGGGGGCAGGGTTAGTGTGGGCACCCTCCCCTCCCCCCCACACTTAACGATGCTCATGTATGCATGTGGAAGATTGAGAAGGAAGCAGATAATGCTCCATTCACATGGAGCCACCCAGCATTAAAAGCAGTTCAAAGCCAAGTGACATAAGAAGGACTATGATGCAATAAATCAAATGAAACCCAAGACGGAAAAGCTTGTAAGATAAATAGAGGCATTTCTATTTTTCAGGAGACAAATGTTTCCTGAAAATTAGAAACCAGTGTTTCTAATCAGAATAATTTTAATGTTTAACTTATGGTCAAATAAAGGGGAATGGGACATAATAAAGGAGGTAGGAGTAAAATACACTGACCTCAAAATTTTTGCCGACCTTTTTTTTTACCATCCATAATGAATCAATACTATTTGTCTTAAGCACTCATAAAAGCCAAGACAGTTCCATCAAAGGAATTTCAGTCTAATTCCCTTGAAGACATCTGGGAAAACAATCATGTTCACTAATCTTCAGAGGAAAACATGAATATGTTGGGGAAAATATCCATTTCAAAGTCTACCCACACGCTTGCTAGAACTTCTTAAAATTATTCACACCCCTTCACATTTTTATTTTTCTTAAAGGTAAAATTCCCCTCTCTGGGTGCAATAACGAACACTAATGTAGGGTTTTGGTATGAAAAGAGAAACCAGAGGTCGGAATACATTTTCAGGTGCATCATGTGCATTTCCTGGGTGACCCTCGGCCAGCCATTCTCTCTGAGCCTGAACAACCTCACTGGGTTGTTGCAATCCTCCTTCGTGTGTGCATCAGATAGTGGGCTCTGTCTGCCTGATTCCACTGCCAGAGATATTCCACTAAGGGACCAATTAAACCTGTGTATAACAACGTGGAACATTTCAGCGCATCATGCAATCATCCAAATGCTGAAAGAACAGCCTATGAGAGAGAGAAGCAAAAGCCAGAAGAGGGAATGAGCATCATTGCAGAGTTTCATACTAGCGCCAGGCTGACCCAGGTTTACATTCCCACTTGGCCACTACGCTCGTCGAGTAACTGTGCACAGGCTTCCGCGCCACCCAGCCGAACCCACCTCACAGGGTTGCTCCAAGGATTAAAAATGCGGGTGGGGAATGCCTTTAACATTTTGGAAGAAATCTGGGATGGGATAAAAATGTATTAAAAATGTTATGCTCCTGTTGGATGGGCATCGAGGTACCATATGATACTGGCACTTATCCTATTTGTATTTCTTACAATTTTGGAATAGTATATGTTCATATACACAATCATTGTGTTCATTTATAAAATAAATGAGGAGGGCCTAGTCCACTGGCATATCCTCCCCTTCCCCGCTGGTCGCCCCATGTGCACACTCACACACATGCGCGCACATGCTGCTTGCTGCAGAACATTCTTTTCTTGGGTACAACCCTTTCCTGGGAGGCTCGGCTGGCATCAGTATTTTCAGCAACATGTGAAGACTCTTATTCTTCCAAGGTCGGGTGTGAAGGTTCCTCCTTCCAGCATTCAAAAGCCACAGTCTGTTTGCCTTGCTGCAAACCTTCTTTATTTTTTCCAAGTACAGATCTCTCAGAACGAATCTCTGAACATGCACAGAACGGTTTGTCGAAGCCCATCTAGTATTCACCTCCAAAAACTCCCCCTGTGAACGTGCCTGGGCCCCATCCTTCAGCAGGAGGCTTCTGAAAGCAAGCACGCCTCCTCCCCGGGCACTGATCCTCACGTTGGGCTGCCCTCCCTGTTGATGCCAAGTCATGGGGCCAAGAGCCAGGGATGCCTGGCCTTTGGCGGAGAAACTCCCATATTCGGGGTCCTCTCCTGCCTGCTGTATATCTTGAATATTCCCATGGGCTGCCTCCTCACCTGGGGAGTCTAGCCCCGGGACAAGCGCCTCTGCTTCTTTCATCTCTGTGTCTTGGCACAGCCCATCTGCTCTAGCTCCGTCCTGTTCTGTCTTACATTCCAGTTCAGATTCTTCTGAAGTCCAGCCAGCAGTCCATGAGAATGAGCACACAAAGCCACCATCCTTCTCAATTCCAAAACCCAGGCATTTTCTTAACAAGACTTTTCATCTACTAAATCTACTTTTGGTTTTGCGGTCCAAGCACTACACAAGATGTTTTCTTCTACATAACCACCAGGTGGTGCTGTGGTATAGCAGAATAGCAGGAATACGCAAGTGGAAATTGAATTTTGTTTCAATGTTAGAAATAATACTGTATTTCCCTGCTCTTAAACAAACAACTGAGTTTGAAAACAAAAATGAAACTGGACGGTCACAATGTTGTCCAAGAGCTGTTAAACCATTTTGAGTGTGGATTGACAACAGTACAATAAATGCCTCATGTAGAAAAAGATCCTAATCCTTCCTTTTTTGTGTTTTACAACCTGTTTATTTTTAGATGTCTACACTGCACAGGGTTTGGTTTTACTTTGGTTTTATAGTTTTAAACCACTGGAGGCAGAAACCATTTATAGTTTTAACCCGTTATCGTATGTCTTATTGTATTGTTTTGTTTTGTAGTTTCAATTCTTGTAAATGGCCCAGAGTGCATTAGCTGCTGGGTAGTACAGAAATGTAACTAAGCCTTAAATAAGGTCCTTCATTCCTACGGAGGGAAAGTGACATGCTCTGCTTGGTGGCACTTGGGTGGTGAGGGTGAATCTGCTCTGCTCCTTACTGAGCACCCAGCCTCACTGGCTCAAGCATGCAGAGCAGTCCAGGGGCCCGACACGGCATGGCACCACTGGTCCCAAAATATCACATAAAGGTTGCACATCTTGCTTCTTTGAGTCTGCAGAGCACACCAGTGTTCTGCCTTTCGGTCTTGTATGAAACGAACAGGAAGAGGTATAACTGTGAGCTTTTACTTGCCTTTACCGGCCAAGCAGCTTATAGAACAAAGTATGAAGGGATGTTCTAGAAGAAGCAGCTGAGGCCAAATTAGACATTGTATTAACAGGTGGCACCAAAAACAATGGGCATTGTGCCACCCCTTTCTTTTAGTAACGTTGAGTACAACTGCATTTGTTATTTGTTGTTATACCATCATCGTATTCTGTATTTCCTCATTTGTACAAACAACAAATACAGAATCAGAACCTTTCTTTTGTGCAGAAAGAGGGCCAGTCTGATGCAAGGAACCGTGTTCAAATTCCTATACAATGCTCATGGTTATTATCTCATCATGGAAACAGCATTAGGTGGCAAGAAAGCAGCAGTGATATGATTATCACAGGGATGCATTTGGACTTTAAAGAGCGGTATCCCTAGTCTTCATAAAATGACTTCTAATGTACAATATAGCGTATGTGTGCACTTTCAATATATTCCACGCATCCACATCTAATGCTGTCCTTGCAAGCTAGGTACAAAAAGCCAATGATGTTTTCCTCGAGTTCACCAGCACTGAATTTGGTTCAAGAGTTTAAAGAAAGCTGTCAGAACTGCTCCACTCTAGCTCTCCCGGAGTTAAATCCCCAGTTCCACATGCAAATCATTTGTATGCCTATTACCACTACTACTTTAAACATTATCATATTATTTGTGTTCCCTTTTTTCTTCAAATATTAATTTAATAATATTAAATTTAGCAATTTATAGCCATTATTTTACTTTAACGGAAAGCATTCTTTCTCTCTCTTAGCAGGAACTGCATGAAATATGGGCCTCTTATGCCATTCAGTTTGGGAATGGTCTCAACAATTTTAAAAACAAAAAGCAGGGAAGTCTATTATAATCTTTCAGGGGCTGCCCCAGTTAGGTCAATCTCAAGCGTGAGGGATTTGAATTTAGGACCATACTAATTTATGGTAACAGATGCATTGTCGTTGTCACAGCTCCATTTTTCAGCCTATGAACTGTGAATAATAGTGAACAAATGTGAGCGCTAGCGTGACGTAGCAGTGGGGGTGCTGGTCTGGAACTCAAGAGCCCAGTCCAAGTCCCCACTCCACCGTGGAGCTCACTGGGTGACTTTGGGCCAGTCACTGCCTCTCTGCCTAGCCTACCTCCCAGGGTTGTTGCTCTGAGGATAACATGGAAAGGCAGGCAAGCTTGTAAGCTGCCTCCAGGAGATGTATGCACAGAAGATGTATAAATGTAATGTATAAATGTAATATGCACAGAAGATGGATAAATGTAATATATAAATGTAATATGCACAGAAGATGGATAAATGCAATGTAATGTGCAACACACACACACACACACACACACACACACACACACACACACGGAGTCCTGAGGTGAGGAAAGAAAGAACTACAGCAGGACACCTGTACCTGCTGGCTCAGTTACCATGTTTTCAGTTAACCATGGTTGACCTTGGCCCAAAAGAGAAGTTGTAAAGTGCTATAAAGTGTCAAAGAAAGTCTTAAAGTGCTGAGGTAAGAGCGAACGCAATTGGGAAAAGGAATTGTATATAGTTTATTTGAATTTGAGTAGACAGTTTGAGTACATGTTGTGGCGGGTCATTTGCCGCCACTGCCAGCAGGTGCCTGGTAGCTTTTGTATTGCACATTGTATAGTATTTGCTATTCTCCACAGTTTCAGGAATCCACTGGGGGCTTGGAACTGATCCGCATGGATACGGAGGTCCTGATGTATAGTAAATTTATGTTCAAAATTGTTGCAGTTTAAGTCAGTGTCAAAGGCACTTGTGCTTCATCTGTGTTTTCTGTGGTAAAGCTGTGAGTGGGGGAATGAGAGAAGAGCATCCCAAAACTCTCGAAGATGCCCACACTTGTTCAGGAACTGTCAGTTGCCGTGGCTTCCTGACCTGGGTTTGCCACAGGTCGGGCAGGCACCTCTCTCCTCCGCTCTGTGCCCTTGCTGTGGAAAGCAGCACTGCACTTCCAGAACCATAGAAGAGCATCAAGCTGTGCCAGCGCAGACTAAGAGGCAGAGCCCGACCTAAGAGGCCACTGGGCTGTCTGGCCCACTCTGCCTATGCCACGTGGCAGCAATTTTGCAAAGCTGGAGGTTGAGTTTTTTCCCCTTGAGTCCTTTAAGTGGAGGTGCTGAGGGGGGATTTAAGCTATGATGCATTCGGGGTATGTTCTGTATCGTGGGAATGGGTGAGTCCCACTCCAGGGTTGGAGTAGAAGTAAGAATTGGAAATCAGAAATATGCCAAGTCATCCCAGCCTGTAACACCCACCAGCAAATATATATATAAAACTTAAATCAAGAAATGGCTTAGCTTATTTTTGAGTCAATAGGAAAGTTGGCCTACCCAGTCAGACTCCTGTGAGCCCATTCTGTTCCCTTCCATGCCATTCAGTTCCGTTCCTTCTTTCACATACTGATTCCCTTAATTTTTTCATCCCCTAAACTACATCACCAGTTCGCGGTGTTTGCATGCGAAAGCTGCATGCAGGAGGAAAGAGAGACAGGCCTCTTTCTCTTTCTTTTGCAGCACCGAGCATGCTGCATGGTCCCTGCGAAATACGGCTCTCCAGTGGGATAAAGCAGTGCCAGGAGCTCTTGGAAAACAACGTTTTTCTGCTCTGGCTGCAAATTGGGGCACTGACTTGTGATGCATCCAGCACCATAAAGACCTCTCTGCTCCTTCTCCCATTGTGTCACCATGGTCAATTAGGCTGAAGGGAACGAGGGTAAGATTTGGAGGATAGGTAAGAAGGAAGATGAGCAGGCTGGAGACTGATGTGAGAGGAATTTTCTCCACTCCAGACTGAGATCCAAGCTGGAAAATAACTGAGAGGCTGCAATACACACCTTGTATCTGAGGCGAAATGATGAGCCTCTGAGTCCAGTATTACTAATCCTGGACATGCAAGTATCAGCCAGATTATGCCCTCCCACTAAGTCTTGGCTTTTGTACTGTAAATAAGGAGCTCTCCAGTTCAAAGACTGGCACAACTGCAAATTGATGGGATGGGAATTCTCTCTAACTCTCCCCCTAGTCTCTCTTTCAGAACATTTTTCTACATGAGGCATTTACTATGCCTCTGTCATTCTCTACTCCTGGTTGATTACAGGCTTACATCATAACTCTCCAGTTTTACTTCTGTCTGTAAAGAGCATTTTTAGTGAGATATTTTTAGAGTGGGGAAATGAAATACTGTTTCTGAACAGGAAAGAAATCACAGTTTCCACTTGTGTACTAGTGCTATTTTGGTTTCCCATAGTGCCGGTTAGGGGTCGGAAATGCAGCAAAGGAAACCTTCCTCGTGTCGTGTTTAGCTCTCAGTTTTGTGACAAAACTGAAAGTAGATGCAAGAGATTAACAGCCTCACATAGTGAAGTCTTCATTCTCAGCCTCCCGTTTCCTATAATGGCTGGAACGCAAAACTGTTGTTTCTAGCCACATTGGGCAACTAAGAAGCAGGTCTGAGAAAGCACTGGACCATCCACTTCTCCCAGTGGTGCTTGTCCCCACTCCCTCCCCTAATTTGAGGAAGCTTTCCCAGTCAGTCTTCTTTTGGTGCAAGTGCAAGCTTGGATAAATATGCAGCGATGGTGGTCAAAACAGAGGCAGGAAGCACATGCATATGAAAACGAGGCACAGGGAAGGAGCATGGTGCCCAGAGAACAAGATGCAGGAGCACCAGGGGGAATCTTGTTTATCCCTTCAAGCTCAGTCCAGTTGGTGTGGCAAAGCACCCTACTGTACAGGGCTTTCGTATTAGAGGGTGCAGACGGAGCCATCTGGGCTACCAGAGTTGCAAGCACATGCCGTTGCTTGATTCCGTATACTCATCTAGTCCATCTGTGTTCTTCAACTGCACTACGAGTCTGATCCCATTCCTGGCTGCCCTGAAATGGCTTTCTCAGGCTTGGAATGTTATTTGAGGTTCTGAGAATGTGCTTTCAGCATTCCATGAATCAGATCCCTCAGACCATCTGCTTTGTAGGCGCATGCACAGAGGCTCCAGTTGAGACTTGCATTGATTGAGGTGAGCTACATGACCAGACTACCCAAGCAAGAAGCATTATTTGGCCCAACAATTCTCGCAGTTGTTGCATGGCACCGTGGCCTGGTACCCCTGTCTGTAGCCCTGCTTGTTCCCATCAGCGCCCATCCCAGGCCACCCGCTGCCAGAGTGCAAAAGGAGAGGCACAGTCCCCATGACCTTCCTCAGAGCCATTTTAGAAGAGTAGGCCAATTCCTAGTACTGTGATCTTTTTGAACTCAGCACACACAGCATCTTCTATGTAAAATGAAGGTCCCTTGAGGCACAATCCTGGGTGGGGCATCCTGGGAGCTGTAAGACCTTTTTCTGCCTAAGTGTGTGTGGTTGGGGCCTCTTGGGAGTTGTGAGACTTTCCCTCTCTCTAAACATGCCTTGGATTTCATCCTTAGATCTGTGTCATCTCTCTTTACTGAAGACAAGTGATGGCCTCGCTTGTTAGGGTGGAAAAAGAAAATCCACAAAATAGATCTTAAACCAAAAGGAATCTGTAGTCATGATGTCTCCTGCTGCTATTTTGCGGTGGTTTCTGGCATCCCACAAAATAGGGTTTACCACAAAATGCAGTCCCCAAGCGCTGTAGGTTCAAGGTGAAGGGAGTGGCTACTGAGTGTCCAGTGCCCAATCACATTTCTAGCCATTGCCTTAAGAAAAGGCGAGCTGCTTGCTTTCTGTGTGCCACTAAAATGATGAAAGCATGTGATATTTTAAATGACAACCTCATTAAAGCAAAAGGAACATAACTGCTAAGATAAAGATCAGAGGATCTAGAGGGGGCTAGGGTTTGAAAAATCCCCCACAGACATTTGAAATACAGATTTTTCCAATTTAAGTGATGTGGAATGCCACGAAAACATGTTGCTTTAATTAGACAATTGTACTGTTCAAAAATAAATACTGGCATTTGTCAGGCATACTGCATGGGTGGGTGGATGAAATCTTTCTGCTGCTTGCTTTTCAGGGAGATGCTTCTTCTGCCTTCCTTCTCCTCTTGAAGCGGGGTGGGAAACCTGTGACTGCCAAGATGTGCTTGCCTCTGACTCACATTCACCCCAGCGAGCATAGACCATAGGCCGCAATGATGGGACATGGAATCCAACATCTGCTGCATTTCAACAATCCTGTTGTTCTGGTAACGATGTACTGTTGCAATGGAGGTATTCTAGTTTTAGTACTTCTGTTCATGCATTATGAGATGCTTTGGGCACATTGTGTGGGAAAGTGGCATACAAATTAAAAGTGATGGGGATGATGGCTTCAACTTCCCCAAGTCCTTACAGAATGAGATCTGTCTGGTTCTGCTTGGGTTACACCTGCACTTGTCTGCTTTTTCTGCCCAGGTTTACACTGGTGTTTGTCAAAATGAAGAGTGCCTGGAGTGAGATACAACCCATGCGTAGCTTCCAGCTGCATCCTGAGTTAGCCCCAGATTTTGCCTTCAGCCTGGTCTGAAGGCACATTCCTCAAATCATACCAAACATAACTACATCTGGGGTATCCACTTCCCCTGACAGGACAAGGGAGCAACAGATGTGCATCTGCATATTTGGGAAGGTACCTTTGCAGACGGTACACGAGATATTATGGGAACACTGGCCGAAGGTTCCCTGACAAAGCATAACTGTACTTTCCCACACATCCCCCCTTTTCCTTATAACCTTCAGGAGCACAGTGGAAGGCTTTTCACTGTGGAAAGTCTGCCCTGGAGCAGTCTGGCCGAAGACTCTTCCCAGGCCTAGGCTTCGTTCCCAAGAGGAGGTGAGGAGAGAAGCAGTTTCTGGACTGGACCACTTTTTACTATGGTGGGGTGGGGACTGGATGCTCTTTTGTGAAAATAACACAACAAAAAGTGATGTCTCCTACTTTTGCTTATAGAAAACTGACTGGTTATTGATTCCAGTTTAACAGCTATCGTAAGAAACGGTTACGTTAGTAAATAAGCTTGTAGTTTCAACACTTGTCATACGTCCGTGAGGAGGGTATTTTGCAGTTGGGGTGGCACAACTAAGAAGGCTCTCCTCCTCATCTTCCCAGAACACACTTCCTCTAAGTGCTGTGTGACTGCAAAGGAGGGCCAGGGTGGCATGGTGGTAAGAGTGCTGTGCTGGGGACCCGGAGGATCCGGGTTCTAGTCCCCACTCAGCCCTGAAGCTAACTGGGTGACTCTGGGCCAGTCCCAAACTCGCAGCCCAACCTGCCTCTCAATGATGTTGTTGTGAAGATAACATGGAGCTGTGTCAGCTGCCTTGGGTTCCTCACAACAGGAAGGAAAATGGGATGATTAGCAGCAGCAGCAGGAACAGGAGGGAAGAGCCCCGCTGGAAGAGGGACATGGAATCTCCAGCTGAATCCAGTCTGCTAGGCTTGCTCAAAGTCCCTTCCCCTTCTGAGAAGGGAGAGGGCAGGCAGCTGCTGAGGCACTTGGAGACAGAGGCTGAATCAGCAGAACAGGTGAGGGCCGTGCTTGCAGCAGAATTTGCTAAACAAAGCAACACACAACGAGCTTCTGTGCACAGGGCATTTATGGTTTGCTTGCGCCTGTTGACTTGTGGTAGTTTGCTTTACATGCCCTTCTGCCCTTCCAGCCTCTCTTGGGGTTTTCAGGCATTCATGGTTTGTTTTTTTAGAAAGAGGATAATTAGGCATGATACTAGGATACTAAAACAAGCCCAAGTATTTAGCAATTGTGCGATACTGTAGTACCACCTTGTGGTTGTGTAATAGAAGATAGAGGGTGGTAGAGAAAGAAAACACACACACACACACACACACACACACACACGTGAAAAGTTCCCAAAATGACCATGGTGGAAAAACTAATATGAGCAGAGAAGAACAACATTTAGCTCAGGTTAGCAAAGAAGCCTAATGTTATAACAAAAGATCAGGAAAGTCAAGTCTACCTGCTTTATCTGAAATTTGCATCCTTGGAAATGATATTCATGATGAAGAGGAACCTCAGAAAAATGTACAAAACAAAGACTTAATTTCTTGAAAATATTTGCTGGTTATATGTAAAGAAATCCCCTGTAACATCTACACAGTTCCAGGAATGATGTTCATCTTCACTGTATTAACCTCACCCTACAACCTTAACTTTAATGATGCCTGTCTGCCTGTGTCCTATAATATTACATAATTGGCTTATTCAGATTTCATACTCATTTGCCATATATCTCTAGGAATGAATATTCTCAAGTAAGTAGAGGCCTCCAGGTACCATCAAAATCACCAGTTGGCTAATGCACCATGTGAAATAGTATCACAATAGATACATGTGAAATTGTATCTCCAACTGACACCAGTTTGACTTTCGCCATTTGACTGAATATGGTCAGTTTACCAAAAGTATTAAAAAGCAGAGACATCACCCTGCCAATAAAAGTGCGTATATGGTTATGTTAGGCTATGGTTTTCCCAGTTGCAATGTATGGCTGTGAAAGCTGCACCATAAGGAAGCCTGAGCGCCGAAGAATTGAGGCCTTTGAATTGTGGTGCTGGAGGAGACTCCTGCGAGTCCCTTGGACCACAAGGTGATCAAACCAGTCAGTCCTAGAGGAGACCAACCCTGACTGCTCTTTAGAAGGCCAGATCCTGAAGATGAAACTCAAATACTATGGCCACCTAATGAGAAGGAAGGACTCCCTGGAGAAGAGCCTAATGCTGGGAACATAGGTGGCAAAAGAAGAAGGGGACGGCAGAGGATGAGGGGGCTGGATGGAGTCACTGAGGCAGTCGATGTGAGCTTGAATGGACTCCGGGAGATGGTGGAGGACAGGAAGGCCTGGAGGAATGTTGTCCATGGGGTCGCGATGGGTCGGACACGACTTTGCGACTAACAACAACAACCAAAAATAATTAATTGCATCAAAATGGGAATGGACACCTGGAGTTGTGAAATAAACAATGAGAAATCATCTGGGGATGGTAGGAGTTGTAGTCTGACACATTTGGAGGACCTCAGGATGGGGAAGGCTGACCCACTGTGCCAAAACGATGTCTCCCCTCTCTTAAAAAACAAACAAAACCAGAAAGGCACAAGTGCCGATTAAGTGAGTAAGTGACTATTACATTTTCACCAGACTAAAGCAAATGATGAACACAGTTTTCTCTGGCTGAAAAGGGCCTCTTCATTTCATTGTTCCCAAAACCTTCAAAAAATATTTTAGCTGCTCTTGTGACATCTTTGTTTGCTTCCAAGGAAGCAGGCATGGCCCCGTGTCTTCTTGTTTAGCTTGTGGGCCTTGATCAGTGTGACTGAACCTTGCTTTGAAAAAATTTGTATAATTCGGTCTGGGACACATAGTCAGCCAATTTTTCATTTTTGTGGATTTTGTGGTATTCTACTTACCTCCATAGCATATGCTACAGTGCCTCACTAATAAATGCTATTTTAATGCTTTAAGCCTAGGGGAAAGGATTTTGAGCTGATATCACCTAAACATAACATAACTGAGGGAGTGAAGACCAATATTTAGGCATATACTTTCCTATCAATACCAGCTGGCTTTTAATGCCATTTGGAAAATGAAGAAAATCAGTAGCTGTATATTTTTCATTCATATTCAGATTTATAATTATGCTAACCATGCCTAGGATATGTTATATTCTAACAACTAACTGATGCTGGCATTCTGAAATCCAGTGATGTGATCTTCCCTAATAGTTGTTGTTGCTGATAGTTGTGAAGAAGCGTCCGACCCATTGCAACACCATGGACAACCTTCCTCCAGGCCTTCCTGTCCTCCACCATCCCCCGGAGTCCACCCAAGCTCACACCAACTGCTTCAGTGACTCCATCCAGCCACCTCATTCCCTGCCATCCCCTTCTCCTTTGGCCGGCAATTGTTCCCAGCATTAGGCTCTTCTCCAGGGAGTCCTTCCTTCTCATTAGGTGGCCAAAGTATTTGCATTTCATCTTCAGTATCTGGCCTTCTGAAGAGCAGTCAGGGTTGATCTCCTCGAGGACTGACCGGTTTGATCACCTTGCTGTCCAAGGGGCTCGCAGGAGTCTCCGCCAGCACCACAATTCAAAGGCCTCAATTCTTCGGTGCTCAGCCTTCCATATGGTCCAGATTTCACAGCCATACATTGCAACTGGGAAAACCATGGCCTTGACTAATAGTACAGTTTTGTAATTCTGGCATGGCTCCTTTGGAGCAAAGCCATTCCCTCACTTTAATTTCATTTTTTTTCTGTTGGTTAATGGTTGCTCAGGCAGTGGCCAGAGGAATCATTTCCATGTTCCTAGTACAGTTCTTGGTCTTGGTTTTGCAAGATACGTGCAGAATGATTATAGCACCAACCAGGATCAAGCCAGAGTAATCAAGTCCCGGTGTGAGGGGAAGAGCCATTGCTCAATGTAGCAGACCGCATGCTTCTCAGGAAAAAGCACCCAGGTTTGATCCAGGTAAGGCTTGGACAGAATTCTGACTGATGGACAGAATTCTGACTGAAACCTGGATTGCTGCCATTACGTTTCCAGTACCTAGCAAGATGACCAGGATGGTGTGACTCAGTAAATCAGGCAGCTTTCTGTATCAGAATTTGACAGAATTAATGACAGGGTGGTTATAAGCCATACTTTAGAGAGTGCAGTCCCAGGAATGAGCAGATCTGTCAACCAAAGGCTCACTAAGATGGTTGGTCTGTTTTTTGCAGGCAAGCTCAGCCTGTCCCATGCCCACGTAATAAAAAGAAACCTCTACTGAAATCTGTATTTTTGCTCACATGTTTTGCAGTCTATGCATTTCTGTTATTTTGTGCATGTTTTTCAATGTATGGAATTTCCCCTGAATGCCTAGTCTGCTGAAATGCATATTTTTCTCAAATATGTATGTTTTATGTACTTTCTTGTAATATGTACCATTTTGGTATGCAGCTTCCCCCGATTCACATCAGAAAGCTTGCAAATATGTGCATTTTGGAACAGAAATCTGTCCTGGCTCACTAAAACACTTGGGTAAAGAGTGGATTGGGTAAATCGGTTTAAAAAACAATTTTCTTACCCATCCCTAGATAGTCCTCTGCTTGCAGGGCTTTCAGAGGACAAAATGGCATGTGCCATTTGAAGGGCTGTCCAGTTCAAGTCCAGTTTAAAAATCAAGAACTAGAGCAACCTTGATGACATTTGCCAGTCTTTAGCAGCACCTGAACAACACCAAAGTGACCTGATCACACACTTCCCACTGGAGTGAAATGCACTATATTTTTATTTGAATTATGGTTACTCTTTTCACTACTGTTTTCCATTTGCTGCTCTCCCTCCATCATCTATTGCTGGCTTTATTGCCATCTGTGTGTTCCGAAGAGAACTCGTGCAGGCTTCCTGTTATGATTTAGGAACTTGTTTAATCAGGCTTTAAAATCATGTAGGGAGAGCACACAAGAGGGAAAAGACACCCCAATTTAGAAGGTTACCATAGTGTCAGGGATGACAAAACTGGAGGTGGTGTGAGGGGACCGGAGCTTAACAGGGCTCCCATGTGATGACGAATCAGGCCCCCGAGCAGGGCTGCACAGATACGGCTGGCTTCGATCGCAGGAGAATTCTGTGAGCAAGGCATTACTGGCTGGACTCAATTACATGGCTGAAAGGATGTTGCGTGGAAGGTGGGGAAACTTGAGTTGAGTTCATGTGACATTGAAATCAATGGTGCTTTTTTAACCTTTGTTGGTCTCCCATGTCATCCAAACCCTGCTGTGGTATTTCAGCGTCGTGCATTTGGATTTGAATAGAAACAACAGTCTGTTCTATGGGTTCTCAATACCGAGATTTCCAGTTGTCTTGTCCAGACCAGAAAACACAACTTGTCGTGGTACCAAGCGGCTAACCAGAAAGCACCACCGACGGCTGCCGTTTGGCACAACGGTCGGAAGTGTCCCACCCCGTGCCCTAAGCATATTCTTTGGGAGAAGAGTGGGCAGCCAGCTGGGCGGCACTGGGAGAAGAGCAGCACTGCTCAGTTGCCCCCCCTGCAGCCACTCAGGCAGGAACAGAAGTATCAGCGAGTAGCTGGGCAGCTTCTCACAGCGCTCTCGCTCTGGCTTGCTAGGGAGGCTTCCTCCAAGTGGGCCCTGCTGCCCAGCCCTGTCTCGCCATGCTGCCCAACTGAGAGGGGCAGCACAGGGGAATCTGCTGCCACATAGAACCCCCAGCTGGCCGCCGCTGCCAGTGCTGCCCACCTGCTTCTCTTCCCTGCTGGCCATGCCCAGCTGGGGCTTCACGCAGGTGCTCCCAGAGAGGGGCGCTGCTCCTTTCTGCAGCGCTGCCCCACTTTTTCTTTTCCCCATTTCTACCTGAGTGTGGCTGGGACACCCTCTTCCTCTCAAATGGTCCACTCTGGAGCAGGAGGGGAGGATGCCTGGGGAGCACGTCCTGTTTGCACAACAGAGACCTCTTGACGGCTGCGGCAAACACAACTCCACTCTCGATCCTGACTCCCAAAGCGAGGTGCCTCCAGGTATGCCCTGCCCCTGGAAGGACGTAACGGGAAGAAGATGACAGTGGAGCGAGAAGTACCTTGCTGAGCCCAGTTGTCTTTCGGACACGTCCACACACACAAGTATGCCACGCACAGAGGAAACCACACAGGATTGCTTGCCACGAACGCAGCCTTGCTGTCCCTCCGCCTTCCTATCAAACTTAACAGATCTTTGTTGTGCTTAGGATAAACAAGAACACTGCTATCTCATTATTATAGGAACCATCTTGAATGTCGTATTATTGTTGCTTTCATGTTCTCCAGCGTGTGATCCCTGACTCGACCAACTGGCAATGGAAAGCGTAAGGCAACTGGGAGTTCATGACTGTCTGGGAGACAGGATTTCCCAGAATACTTATGGGGACTTGAACTGTGTCTTGTAAAGTGCAGTGCAGCCTAAATTCCAGCATAATAGAAGATATCTGGAATGAATAACAAGGGCCAACATATCTGATTGTTTGCTTTGTGGAATCAGTGCCTGTTGCTGTATGAAGCAGGAAGATCTTTCAGGAAAGGTCTCATACAGTGACTCCCTTCACCCCGAAATGCACACATTTCTTTATACACAAAAACTAGGAAATCAAATTCATCATTCTACATTAATTTCACAGTTTTACAGTTGAGGCCTAAGAACTAACTTTGCTCCTGGTGTGACTCCATTGAAGTTAGTGGAGCCATGCCAACAGTGTGTTTTCCTTTTGAGTAGTCAGGAAATGCCAGAGTCGTGGTTGAGTGCAAAGCAACACAACCGTATTTTTACATACTTTCTCACCCTTGCACGGCTCAAGGGAATTTACTGTGGAATTTGGAAGGGTGCAAGAGATCTGCTGTAGCTCTTGGGGTATCTGAAGAATGTTTGATCTCTTAATCAAGACAAAGTATTTCTTGTGTACAGAGCACACATTTGGTTCCAGGTAAATGTTTGTGTTATGACGTGATTCTGTGATAGTTGCTTAGAAGAACGTTCCATTGATATCAATGGGATTTATTTCTCCGCCTGTGCATGTATTTATGTATTTCCTGCATGATCAGAAGGAACGTTAATGCCTTAAGTAAAACTTAATGCTATAAATCCTCTCAAAGCATAGTATAGAATATTACACAAATAGCAGTCAACAATTTCCTAAATGTCTAGAGAAATAAGTAGGTTTTTATTAAGCTCCTCAAATTCATGAGAAAGGCATCTTCTTAAGTCAATGGCTTGGAGAGTATCTATCATTACTGTAGGTCATAACAAAATAAAACAAATCCATTCTACTCTAGTCTTGTTGCTAGTCGCAAAGTTGTGTCCCCATGGACAACATTCCTCCAGGCCTTCCTGTCCTCCACCATCCCCCGGAGTCCACTTAAGCTCATGCCAACTGCCCCAGTGACTCCATTTAGCCACCTCATCCTCTGCCGTCCCCTTCTTTTGCCATCTATTGTTCCCAGCATTAGGCTCTTCTCCAGGGAGTCCTTCCTTCTCATCAGGTGGCCAAAGTATATGAGGGTTGATCTCTAGTCTACCATAGCTCAAACATCCTCAAAATGCTGCGCTTCCTGAAAAGAGACTCCCGGGAAGCAGGAGGGTGGGTGTTTGATGAAAGGGGCTCCCAAGGGGCTGGATCCAGACAAGTGATGAGCAATGCGCTCCCCATGTGTTACATGCAGCCCCGGCCTTTTCTAAGGCCTGCACTGCCTCTGGAATCTAGCAGTGGAGCACTGGACTGGGGTGGGGGGGACCTTCTTTTAAAGGGTATGTCTGTGATTTGTATGTCTGTGATTTGGGGGTGTGGTGGCAGCAAGAGGGGCAAAGGAGCACTTTTAAAACAATGGCAGGACGAGGACAAGTGAGGCAGGGGTGTGGTCCTTGCTGGGGGTCCAATGTGGCACCCTAATCCCTGGAATTTTATCCCGCACTGTTTAGGTCATGCAGAGCTTTAAACGTTCTGTCTTGACTTGAACCCAGGGATGAGAGCACATGTGCTGCATGCATCCTACAGCCTGTTGAGTTGGCTACAGGCAGGCCCCAGGTTATGAAGGAGTTCCATTTCTTCAGAAATGGAAATGCGTGTTTAAGTCGATTTTTGTATGTAGGTTGGATCATGCATAGTTGTCCCTCCACATCCGCAGGGCCTAGGGGTGCAGGACCCCCATGAAAGTGGAAAAATCACAAATATCTCTACCCTGCCCCCACATATACCCAAACTCACCAACACCTCCTCTTTGCAGCAAGGAAATGCCAGAGAGATTTCCCTCTTCAGGTGGGCAGAACAGGGAGGCATGCTTTGGAGGCCTCCCTTTCTCCCCTTCTATCTGTCTGTCTGTCGGTCAGTCTGCCTGTCTACCTATCTAAAGTTTTTATATGCCATCCAATACCACAGTCTCTGGATGGCTTACAGATCCCATCTCTCTATGGAAATGGCAATTTTATGCAGTAATTTAAAAAATCAATAGGCTTTATGGCGGTTTGTTCATAAGTGTGGGTTATTTGTAACTCAGATGTTTGCAACTTGGGGACTGCCTTTATTTCTTTCAAATTCTGGCCCAAAAATGCTGGGGGCTGGGAAAGGCCTCCTTCACTGAGTCATGCTCAGATGAAAGCGCATGATACATTCTCAAAACTCTTTGGAGCTGCCATATTATTTTTGCACACTCCCCCCATGTCCACATTTTCAGACTAGCCACTTCTTTTACTAAGATAAGCCATGTGTTATTACAATATTTTAATAAGCCTTTCAGATAAAACCACATATGAGAATGACTATTCATTCAACTGCATGACTACATAACCCATGATGCAGTGCAGCCATTAGCAAAGCATCCATGCTCTTGAATCAAAGCGAGCTATTTATAGCATTGAAAGTAACAAAGCAATGATTCAGAACCAACCGAAATTTGAATTGGAGACTTTACATTTCCCACTGGAGACACCACATTTATTTTAGAATAAATGACTCCTCTGAAATGTTTTGGTCAGTGTTAGAAAGCTGATGTCCTTTACAAAGAATATATTCCCCTTTTAAAACTGTTGTTTTTCCTATGCATGCATGACTAAAATTACATGGATAGATTTAGTTGTATCATTTCATCTAACTTATACTCCCTTCTTCCCCTTCCTCCATTCCGTTCGTGAAATATTTATATTTTCAGCAATTTCTGCAAGCTAACCCCTCCCTCTCCACACAGTCCCTCTCCAGAAATGCAAAATACCTAATGCCTATATGTATCCTAACTCTGAAGAAATTTAGTTAGCCATGGTGTGCATGCCGCATTAAGGAATCCTATTCTTTCTACCATTATTAGGTCGCATTCCTATATAGGCTTAAAATTAAAACAGGTATTACTTTAAATGTGTATTTAGCAGCTATGTCTACTTATCGTTTTACCCAAGGGTTAAAATTGGGACACAGATCTGGATCTTGAAAGCTCTCTTATACATACTCCAGAGTAAAAAGTAAAATGACATAGCTGCTAAAAACATTTAAAGTAGCGTTGTGCTGATTTTTTTTTCCATATTTGTGCTCCCTGACTGTGTTTGCATGATTAAGCCACTCAGCTCAAGGCTATGGTAGTTTAATGTGCTGTGCAGAGCCAGGATAGTTTTGCACTGGTGGCTTAAACTTGGCTTATAAGCCTCCCTGTATAGCCATGGCCTGTTGTAAGGTTCACTTACTCCATGGTAGCTGGCATGTCATTTGAACCCAGATGACATATAGCCTATGTGGGGCAAGTCCCACAACAAGTAAGTGGCACCCTTGCCAAGTGGCTCCAGTGAGTGCTGTTGGCAGCCACCCACAAAGTGCCCGAGTGGCCCCTGGGGCAGCTGTCCTCGGCTTCCTTGCTGTTGCAGACCGCTGACGCCAGCTCTTCTGAGGGCCGGGAGGAGTGGCGCTCAGCTTTTGAGGACCCCTCACAAGCTGGAATGAAGGAGGTCTTCTGATGGGGATGGCAAGGAGCAGCAGGACCACTTCCTTCCTGGCTCACAGGGCAGAGACATGGGGCAGCAAGGAGAGGTGCTTCCTTCTAGGCCTTCTCTAGCTGGCATGAGAGTTGCTGCAGCCCCTGCCATGTTTCCCCCATGTGGCAGTTTCAGTAAGATCAGAATAAGGAAGATCACGCAGGTTTGGCTGAAGTCTCACTGTCCTTGACCCTTTCTATGTGACCGCCATACTATTGATGTCAATAGGAGGAAGAGAAAGCCATTGGGGTGTGGAGAACACATCTCTCCTGTAACTTAGGAGTGGGCTTTCAGAGGCTTCAAGGGAGGAGGGAACAGGTATACTTCCATCTCTTTAAATAGAAGGAATATCCTGACATTTTCACTGCCTGTGGAACTTGCATGAATAGGGGGAACTTTTTACTTTCTCGGGCATCTTCTGCCCACCATAAGTGGTATGGTGCCCCACAGTACAGGAAGAAAGGCAGGCTGCTTCTTTGTCGTCCTCAGCGTGGTCATTTGTGCGTTCCGATATACTGGCTCTGCACCTGTGTGGCGTCTGTTGTGGGAAGATTCTACATATGGGAGAGTTTTGCTGGGAAACCCTCCCCACTCCGGTGTCAGTATATGTAGGAGTTCCTGCCCATTTCTTCACTCCACTGGAGACCAGCCCTGTGGTCTCAGGGCCAAGGGAGGATCAGTTTGGTTGACCTCGACATTGCTCCAAACTCATCTCTGTAAGATTAAAAAAAAAAAACAGTATATGATGCCAAAGAGGGGGTGATGCATGGGTTCTGTGAATGCACAGATGGCCACGCAAAGAATGAAATGCACAGGTAAGCAACTCGCCTCTCTTCTTCACGGTCTCTGTGCAGCACACTTATGGGAGACTTGCAGGAGTCACTTCCGGCATCGTTCCCTTCCTGGTCTGTGTCATCACTGAAGAACCAGAGAAAGGGCAGCTCTCCCAGTGGCACAGTCTGCTCTGGCACGAACATCAAGCCTGTAGTGCTTCACAAAGTCTGATGGAGTGGACCGGGCAGCTGCTCTGCAGAGGTGGAAGTTGCCATTGCCTCATTAGAAGGGACCTTCACCAGTCCAGAGACCGGCCAGTACATAAGCTAGGAAGTGTGCCTTCACCACCCAGGCCACGTCCTTTATATCATGAGATAAGAGCAAACAAGGCATTTTTTCTTGCTGCTGTAGCAGATAAAAGATTTTTCTGAGCAGTGTAGAGCATCAGTTCTGGATCAGGAGAATGCTAGCGCTCTACAAATGTCCAGTGTATGTAAGGTTGATTTTTCAGAGTCAATGGGGAAGCGAGAACAGATGGTAAAACAAGAAGTAAAATGATAATATGACATTGCGGAGGAAACGGGAGTCCAGATGCAGTGCTACTTTATCTCTATGGAAGATGGTATGGGGGATCTACCCTGTGAGTGCATAACTCATTGGAGCATCAAGCTGAAGTGAGCACTATCAGGACTGCTAACTCCCATAAGAGTAGGCATAGACTGATTTTTGCCATGGGCTTGAATGGTATCCTCATAAGGGCCTGCAGAATGACGGAGAGATTCCAGCTAAACGTTAAAAGACAAGTTGGTAGTACAGAGTTCTTGAGATCCTGGAGAAATGGCTTTAGATAAGGGCTGAGAGAAAACCGATGAACCCTGGATCGGTGTGGAACGATGAAATTGCTGCAGGTAGGTATGACTGGAAGACGTCTTCAAGCCCCATTGAAACAATGTGCTCAGGAAGAGGAAAATTTGTTCTATCATACACTGATATGGATCAAAGCCCTCTCATGATATAAAGAAAGAGAATTTCCATTTTGTGGTACAGGACCTCTTGACAGAGGGTTTCAAAGCCATATTCAATATTGTGTGCAGCACTTTAGGAAGGGTGGTAGACCCTTCATCAAGGTGAGGATCCTCCATGCCATCAGCTGTGGAGTGCATATATCCTGGTGCAGTACTCTCCCCTGATCTCGAGAGATATGGTCCAGTTCCAAAGGAGGTTTGGTCTGACACCCGGAGCAGCTGGATGATCCACCACTGCCTGGGCCCCCATGGTGCTGTGGTGTTGCAGTCTCTTCCATCCCACAAAATCTTCCCAGCAACTGGGTCCCTGCATCACAGGGCCTGTATGTGTGATGCAGAGAGACCATGAAAAAGAACTCTGGGGCAGCTCCAGAGGACACCCTGAAACAGATTTAGGATTTCAGTGGCGCTTCTCTGGGTGCTTTTTAAAAATAGGAGCAGAGCTTGCCGTTCATTTTCTGCTGTAGGCAGGAAGCTGCTGTGTCGGCTCTGGCGCGCTGAAGCAGATCACTGGGCCAGCTATCTCGGTATTGTTGCTCAGAAGCAGGAGCCCTCTTGGGCCATGTGAGCACCTGGCAACCTGGGGGAACGTCATTGTCCCACCACAAAACGACTGCCTTGGGAGGTATGGCAAAGGATGCGAAACCTGCTGAAAAGACTGCGTGAATGCAAGCGCAAGCGTGAGGATCCGTGGACTGGGGTGGGGATTGTTCATATGAGGGTTGCGAACAGGTCGTTTTCAAGAGGTCTGTGAACAGAAACAGCATCCTCGTGCATCCCTGCCTAGAGAAGTCAAGGACTGAACTTGGAACTTGTGCTCAGCACCGTGCCCCTCTGCCAAAGTCCGGCACTGATGGAGAAATGGAATATACATGTTATAAATAATCTCATGAATGAGAGCCACTGGTTGACTTTGCTGGGAACGCTGATACAGTATCACAGATCATATTTTCTGCATCCCACTGAATCCCAGTATTTACACTGTATTTCCTCCCCACAAACTCACACGCGCCTATCTTCACTGAGGTGAACATGCCACGCACCTGATGAAGTTAACTTCAGGCCACCGAAACTTATTTTATGCCATAATAATAAGCAGGGTTGAAGGTGCTACAAGATCCTTTTGTCATTTGTGAGACAGTTCTCAGTCCCTTGGGATGGGCCTGCCCGCTTCTTGGGTGGAACTAGAAAAGGGAAGATAGCCAAGTTTCTTTCTTCCTTTTTTTGCAGGGAAGCTGAAAGAATGAGGCTTCCTCATCTCCAGATTCTGTATCTTTAGAAACAACCAAAGGGTTGGGTGCTTTGAGCTTTCACGCAGCATTTTTCACGATGGGGGCTTTGCTCCTTCCATTTCTGCCTTCTTTCACAGGTCCCGAGCATTCATTTGCTCCTGTGGCCCTTTTCCCTCCTGCAGGGGTAAGAAGTGCTGCAAAGTGGCCAAGCTGTTTGCAATCTGAGCTGCTTCAGCATGTTTTGCTCCTAGAAACATTTAATGCTTGCTTAGCACTCAAATTGTTCTTTCATTCAAGTGTCCCAAAGATAAACAGTGTTCTGAACAAACTAGTATTTTCCCACCACCTAGGAGGTCTGTGATATTTGTCAGTGCCCTCCAGAAAGGGGGCATCTTTTCCTGGAAAGGAGATGCAGTGCTGTGGGAGGTACTTCTGGTGAATTTCTGCCTGTCATACTGTGCGAAGGCAAAGCTAGTTTTCAGTAACAGCTGCATAAAAGCTACAATTTACTGTCTGGGTTACATATAGTAAAAGTGTTGCTGAACTCAGCAGGGCCTACACAAATAACACTTAATTTGGGACTGCCATCTTAATTCAGAAAGACCTTGTTTTGTTCTGCGGTGAAGCTTCAGCCAGCAGCCTAAATGCTGGTCATATTAGAAATGTGTCTCCTTAAAGGATAAGATTTACCTTGCAAGCAGGATATTCTCTATTCACCTCTCTCATACATACATAAAAAGTGGGTCTGCTGAAGCCCTGGTTTTAAATCGGTGCATGTGAACCAATAAGGAGCACGCAGGCCCTAATCCTCCTAGGGATTTCTGCTTATTCCTGAATTGCTGGAGCTCTTCTGCGTGGGCCCTTTCAAGGGGCTGAGCTGGCGTAAACATTCAGCTCCCTCATCTTCCATTCGTTAGGGAAGAAGAAGGAAAGAAAATGCAAATTTCAAAGTCTGGTTTGCATTATACCCTTGCTTGCACATTCCTTTTTGGGTGGTTTGCTGTATTTGTCCCACTAATTATCACTGAAGTGTGATGTACAATGAGAGCTGCAGTGATATCAGATAGCTGGCGAACCCATTGCAGATGTTATGGTTTAAGGAACAGAGAGGGGAAATGAGAGGATCCTTTCAAGTCTCCGAACATTTGAAATTTAATACATGTTGGATTCTATCTGTACAAGGACCATTAAACTTTGCTCTGCTTGGAGAGTGACCCTATGGTGGAGGGTGGGGAACCTTTCCCTTTGCAGCCTGATCTGAGAGGTATGTTTGCTCAGAAGTCAGTCCTACCGAGTGCAGTGGTGCTTGGCTGCTGTAGGCGCACATGGGCTTTGCACAGGAGTTACACAGAACAGGGAATTTCAGCAAGTGCAGCTTGTTGGACAGGCGTGGAAAACCTGCACCTGCTACACTGGGACAGGCGAATCTGGCAACCGCAATTTCACACAGGCTCTGGCTTAGCCCGCTGCTAACTTTGTTCGGTCCCACTTGCATGGGGCATCGCTTTCGTCAAGGTCTGCTCAAGAATCTGCACTCATGCCATCCCCGGCTACGACGTCCTCAGTGATGCAATTGCCCCGACACTTCTTAGGATCCACAGCCAGTGTGGAGGCTGGATTCGGGTGCGGTCCATGGTGATCCAAAATTATTCTCCCATGGCCATTCTTAGGATTCCAAGTTTTACTGATGGGAATACTGAGAGGATAACCTACTCCCATATAAGCTACATGGCCATTCAGAGGCCTTTTTCGAGGCACCTGTTCCCTTCACAGGTGAGGTGGATGGTGACTGCCGATAAGGCTGGGGCCTTGCCTATGGAGCTTTCTCCCCAGAGATGAGGATGATGACGACGAAGATGATGATGATTCAAGTGTAAGGCATCAAGTGAAAACAGTTCTGTTTGCTTGTGCTGTTGGTTGACTCCAAAGTGTTCTATGAACATGTGTGCACTGTTTTGTGGTTCTGCCAAATATGCTACTGTTTTGTGGTTTTGTTGTTTGTGCTTTGTAGTGCCCACTGGAGGCTGGTAGGGTAGCTGACCATGGGTGAAACCAAGCAGTCACTATCGGTGGAACCAGGGGTCGCCATCGGTAGAACGAAGGGATCTGCTGTACAGCAGGAACCCATTACACAGAAAGGGCAATGGAGGCATGCATGTTAACTTCAAGGTCATGGGTTCTAAGCAAGGGAGGTGTGTGTGTGTGTGTGTGTGTGTGTGTGTGTGTGCGCGCGCGCGCGCGCGCGCCTGCCTGAGGGGGGCGGGTGACTCTAGCATGGCTGAAAGTGGGATGAGCCACAGTCCCATCGTGACTCATGGGCATGATGCATATCCAATCAACCTGCTTGACCCTCAGAATGTCCTTCAGCCAGAAATGTCCTAAAACATTTGTGTCTTTTAGATGAAAAGGGCCAGTTCCCTTCCAGTTTAAAGGAGTCAGCAGCCAGAATTATGCATCTCTCTCTCTCAAAACAATGTGGCAAGTCCAAAACAAGAACAAGTGTAGCTGTATAGACAACTTTCAGTTTCCGTGATCCATCCACCCACCCACCCATTGTATGTATATCCTGCCTTTTTTTCTTTTCAATAAACTCAAGGCATTTTAAATAATTCTCCGCTTAATCTTATTCTCGCAACAACAGTGCTGTGAGGTAGGTTGGCCTGAGAGTGTCTGCTGGCCTAAAGTTACCCAGTGAGCTCTGTGGCTCCATGAGGACTAGCACCCAAACTGACTGAGCCTTAGTCCCATGCTCTTAACCGCTGGAATGAAGCCATGTCATCACACTGCCATGGTGCACCACTCCCATTTTGGAGATGATTGTTTGTGATATGTCAGCTAAATTTTCAGCTTGGGGAGGTACTCAAGTGCAGTGGAAAAGTGTCCTACCTCATTGATAAATATTGCTGTTTGGGTGTTTGACAGTAGTAGCGTTATTGGTTTCTGGAAATGTGAGGAACGGATTCTTTTTCTGCCATGTCCTCCGCATAGATCTACAGATGTTTCATCGTACCCCACCCTGTCCCCCTCAGGGAGAACCAGAATTTACTATCAATAATCTTTATCCCTGTGAATGTAATTCTATACTTCATTCCACCCTATAATCTTTAAATTCTTTTTGTACACTCATATTTCCTTCTCCAAGAGCTCTCTGCCATGACTCTGGCATGCAGAGAGTAAATACATAAATAATTGCAATTCCACAAAAGAAAAAGAGTACTTCAGATAGTGCATTTCTAGAGGAGAAACCACTTCTGAAACGAATTACATCAATTGGTTTTAAGCTACAGAATTGTTACACAACTGAGTTACGTGTTTGACAAGTGCTACTACAGGAGAATTACACACTGTTAAGTATTATAACTATTTATTAAACCATTGCCTTTGTCACATGTCCTGTTATTTTGGAAATGGGCAATACTGCAAGATGTAGTAGCTATCGCTTGCTACTGGGATGTGGCCCCATTATGCAGGTTGGTTTGTTGGTAGGCTCCCAGGGCAGGTGACAACAATAAAATCATAAAAAGGCAGTATGAAAACACAATGTTCAAATAACAATAAAACAATAAAAGCACACCCTACCTCATCTTAACAGAACCAATGATTTCATGAAAGGCATACCACATTCTATCAAAATGCCATTGAAAAGATTAACAATTAAAATACTGGCAAAATAAGATCTTTGCCTGATGCTGAAAAGAGTATAAAGTGGCGCCCGGGCAAACTTCCCTAGGAAGCTCATGCCAGAGTCAGGGTGCCACTCCCAAAAAGGTCCTTCCTCTTGCTGCCACCCTCCTTGTTTGCTGAGGAGGGGGCTCCCTCTTCTAAGGAGCTGGACAGGTTCATACAGGAAGAGGTGCTCTTTCAATAAGCCTCACATACCAGTCGCTGGGAACATGAATGGAGCGGAGTCACGCCTGCACACGTGGCCTGTTGTGGCCTTCCCACAGGGCGTCCCTGGTTGGCCATTGTGCGAACAGAACACTGGAAGAGGTGGACCTTTGGTCTGATTCTGAAGGGCACAACTTGGTTTCTTACTGCCTTATGATGCTCAAAGGTTCATTAGGAAGTAAGAACTGCAGGAAGGGAGGGAGGGAGGGAGGGAGGATGGTCAGATGGTCAAGGACCAGGGAAGTTCTACAAGTGGAACGTAGAATTCCCACCATCCCCATCACCACGACCCACACACACCCTGCACCAGCAGCAAACGCAGTCAATGTAAGAGTTGCATGTGGCTTTTCCACCAGTGTTCGCACGTGTCCCACAAATACATGACAGCTTGCTTGCAGGGGGGAAAGATGTGGTGGGCGTGTCCACACAGCAGCATTCCAGATTTTTGGCTTTGGAATTCATGCAGGAGCATGGGAGGCAGGCCAAAGAGCCTGCTGCATCGATTCAGGCACACTTTCCTTGCACTTCTCCAGCAGTGCTGTGGATGGGGAGAATGTGGGCTCCGTGTGGACCAACGGTATGTGTGGGCTAAGCTTTTAGAGGATCACCAGATAGACATCAGTTGTCTTCCCAAAATGCAAATACATTTGTTGATCTAGTTTCATTAGCCATAACGAGAAATGCCATGCAAGAAATCCTTTAAATCTCTGCATGTTTGGGATACAATAGCGCATACCAGCACTCTTGGTCTTTCCAATTCATGTTAACATAGGTGCTCTCCAAATATATGTTCAGTTTTTCACATGATCTGGGATTTGAATTGCATGTTATAGTAATCATCCACCACGTGATCGAGGCTTTGTTTCTTTTATTTTTATGCCAGTGTAAGTGTGCATGGCCCTGATTTGGATTAGGGAGAGAATTAAAGTTTCTATGCATTTGCATCCCCAGATCTTCCCAGGCCACTCCAGTCCTTGCTGAGGAGTTTTAAAAAGAAAAGGCCTTGACTGGTGCTAATGGATACTTTTCTTTCTTTTCTTCGTAGAGTCCTTCGTAGAGGAGGAGAAAGGTGTACTCTTTCCCACTGAGTGCACCATGGTCTCAATCATGGAGCATTCACACTTACTTAGGGTAATGGCAGAGAATCTCTGTCAGCCTCAGGGCTGAATTTTATCCTGGAGAGGCTCTTGCGGAGACCCCAATATTATTATTAATAATAATACCCCAATAGTATTATTGCATTACATGTTTGTCCTGCTTTTTCCTGCTTGCAAGGAACCCAGGGCAGCTTCATAATCTTGCTCTTCCTCTCCATTTTTTAAAATTTCATTTATTTTTTATTTATTTTAAAAATTGCATACCTTTCACTGAGCCATGTTAGCTGTCTGAACAGTTTACACTCAATAAAACCCCAAGCACAATACAATATATTAAAACAAGGTGACAATCAATAAAACATTCCAATTAAACAATAAGTAAAGCTAAATGAAACATAATCAGACAGATTAATAAATACAGGATCCCAATGAAAGCAAATAAAAACAATAACCAAAGCAGAAAAGTAAAGCAAAGACCTGGCTGTAGAGAGCAATAAAATGCTTTTTAAACCTTATAATGCAGAGCATATGGAAAAGTTTTTGCCTTGCTCCAAAGCATGTACAAAGCATGTACAGCATTGGCATCAGGCGCACTTCTCTGGGGAGTGAATTCCACAAAGGAGGCTCCACTGCTGAAAAGGCCCTTTCCCAAATAGCGCTCTTCACGTCCTTTAAAGGTGGTTCTTGTAGAAGGACCTCTGAAGGTGATCTTAAGGCGCAGGTAGGGACACATGGGTGGAAACGTTCCTTCAGATAATCAGGTCCTAAGTGGTTTAGAGCTTCATATGTTAATACAAGCACCCCGAAACAGGCCCAGACTGTAACTGGTAACCAGTGGAGATTGTACAGGACTGGTGATAGATGAGCTCGTCTGTCAGTCCCTGTGAGCGGATGTGCTGCTCTATTTTGTACCAATCGCAACTTCCGGAGCATTTTCAAGGGTAGACCCATGTAAAGCGCATTACAGTACTCAAGCCAAGACGTTACCGGGGCAGGGATTACTGTTGCCAGATTGTGCCTGTCCAGATAGGAAATCAACCAAAGCTGATGGAAGGTGCTTCTGGCCACAGAGTCCATTTGGTGTTCCAGGGACAGCTCTGGGTCCAGAGGCAACCCCAAACACTGAATCCTGTCCCTTAGGGGGAGTGCAATCCCCTCCAGGACAGGTTGGACATCTACCATCTGGACAAGGGAACCATCTATCAACAACACCACCATCTTGTCTGGATTAAGCTTCAATTTATTGGCCCTCATCTAGACCATTACCTTGGCCGGGCACTGGTTCAGAACCATCACTGCCTCACCAGGGTTGCATGCGAGAGAGGTGAAGCTGGGTGTCATCAGCATATTGGTGACGCTTCTGCCCAAACTCCTGGATAACTTATCCCAGCCTCCAGGTGACCTCTCCTCTCATCCTCGCATCAACAACCCTGTCAGGTAGGTTAGGCTGAGGGGCAATGACTGGCCCAAAGGTGCCCAGACTCAGGAGAACGTGGCTCCCAGTGCACTTGAACCACTACATCACACCGGCGTAAAGCTCTTACTTCCAGGACTGCCTTAGGAGGGTCATTTCAAAGCTGTAGAACAGAGGAAAGCTGAGAAAAGCCTGAAACCACCCAATGAACAGTGGGTGGAAGAAGGTGGGTGGAGCCAATGGAAGGAGGTGTGGCCATCTGAGAAAACCCAGTGGGCTGCATTTGGATCCCTGGGGCGGCTGGATTTGGCCCTCAGACCAAGCTTTCCCAGGAGCAAAAGTAAGATGCATTTCAGCTACACACTTTACAAGTAGCATTACTTATAGTTTGACCCTATGCAGATTCACCTTGCATATCCCCAGACTAGTTCCAGTGACACACATGTACGCCCTGATACTCTCTTCCTCAGGAAGTTGGTTTATTTTGGTCACACAAGAATAAAAAACGTACACAATGATCACTTTGGGAATTAGCTTGTTGGTAATAGGCACTTTCTGAACTCCAGTAGGGAATTAATTAGCTCATATATCACTGACAGACCTATGCACACCGAACACAGGAGCCAAAAGATCAAACAGAGACTGTGCAGCTCCATACACAGGAGGATTCAAGGGTGGAAAAGTTAGCTGAGCGGGTGCTCTGTGGATGCTGCAGCTGGATTCCAGGCCACAGCTGTACACAACTGTAGACAGGCTGGATTTTGGTGCCTGGGCCAGAGTTCTGTAAGGGTTGGGTCTAAGTAACTTGGGGCTGTAAGGTTCCTGGGAGAAAGGGGGTGGCAAAAATCACACTACTGTGAGGAGAAACAAGTTTGAGCTGTACACACCTATCAAGTACTAGAGAAGCAGGGGAAGATCCGGGGTCTGCAATTTATAGGGAAAAGGACCTCCAGAGAATACAGAATATGAAAACTGTCTTTCTAGGGATAGCAAGGGATCATCCTGAGGGCAGAGCTGGGGTGAAGAGGAATGTGTGCAGCTGTCCCAGGGAAATGGGGCATGAGCAAGGTTCCTGGCTGTTGCGTGGAGGGCCTCTGCTTCTCCTAGGCTGCAGAACTGAGGGGAAAGTGTTGGCAAGAGTCTGGAGAAGGCCCCACATCCTTCACTTGGAGAGCAGTTTCACAAACGCAGATTCCTTGAAGGTCAGGCAGCCAGAACAAATGGCAGGACTCAGTAGAACAATGGAACCAATGGAACAATGAGGACTAGAGTCCAGACCTTATGTAGGATTTTAAGGCAAAGGGGTGTACCTTGGCTATGATAAATAGCAGTCTTAATGGCATAGTTTACTGCCAAATCCAATCAGAACAGAATTTTCCTGTACTGCTGCTGCAGATTCCACCCAACCATCATGGGCTTTATTGGAGACAACAGTCCACCGTAGGTTAATTATCCCTTGGGATGTCATGGCTCATGCTCTCCACCGTTATGTCCTGTTGGAGAGTTGCATGGCTTGCCATCTTGTCCAAACTCAGGCAGGAGTGGCTGATTGAGGGTTAAACAATCCTCCAATGTTTTTCAACATGTTTCAGCAACAACCCACTCCTCAATGAAAACCGACACTGAACCGTGCTAAACCATTGAGCTGTTGTAGAGATCTTCACTATGTCATATTGCCTTCTTCTCCCTTGGGCACCGTCTGGGATATCACCTACATTTCCATGGGCTTTGCAAGATTTAGAATTATTGGTGGGGCTTTTTGGAGTCTAGGCTATTTTTATGTGTGCAGATCTGTCCTTTTCTATGCCCTTTATTTTCCTCGCTGCCCACTTTCCCCTAAACAGCTCTGTTTGTGGTACAACTAAGTCAGAACATATCTACCAATTAAGGAGAGTGGTATAGATTCTGTGATCCTGTAAACTGCCATATTCTTTCTAACTGCATGTGCCATTTAGTTATTTCATTTATTATTAGATTTATATCCTGCCTTTTTCTTTTAAAGAACTCAAAGTGGCTTACATCATTCTCCGCCTCCTCTCAATCTTCTCCCCACAACAACAACCTTGTGAGTTAGGTTGTGCGGAGGGTTTGTCACCCAGTTGGCTCCATGGCTAAGTGCAGATTAAAACCCAGATTGCCTGAGTCCCACTCTTACACTTTTAACTACTACATGACACTGGCTCTCAAGCTATCTAAAACTGCAATCCTATGCATGTTTAGGCAGAAAAAAAGCCAAGAGAGTGCCAGCATTCACTGATACCTGCATGTCCTCCAAGAATAAAAAATGTGGACTGAAATAAGCATGGACCCAGCAGAGGAGGAAGGACTTTCCAATGAACCCTTGCCAGGATCAGGTTTGGTGTATGGGTTATGTTTGTTATATCTGCCATGTTTTAGGCGTCTGGCTGTAGGATTCCCTATCTAACAGGGAGATAGTAGAAGCTTCCCATCTCACAATGATGTTCTAAAAAGAACATAACCTTAAAACAAATTATTAAACCCTCCCACACCATAGCAATTGTCTGTATATAAAAACGTGTGCAGAAATTGCTCTCAGAATTTATTTTATGACAAGTACCCTCAACCGGTGCTGCAGGAATGATGCATATTCATTAAGCAGAGGTGGGCATTGGCAAAGAAAAGGATATTCAGGTAATGGAAAGTTAAACTTCCCATATAGGTCTTTTGTTTTGCAAAGGAAGGTCCTCTGAAGCATACTGGTATTTAGAATTTCTGCACCTGTCTTGGAATGCTAAATGGTGAAATGCCGTAAAAGCCACCATCAAATGTACATTTTGAGTACTAGATAAAGCAAGGCAAGCAAACTACATAACGTTCTTGAAATATGGATTTAAGTGTAATCATCCAAAGGGCCACTAAAGCAAATTCGAAGAAGAAAAAATTATATACATTTTTGATACGGCAACCTTGGAGTTTGAACATGTATGCCTTATATTGAAATGTCTTTTCAGATAGCTCCACTGGGTATCAAATGAACTTTATTTTGAGTGACAGTCTGCTATTTTCTTCTCCAAATTTTCAGTCTAACTCTATTTCATGGTGTGTCGACTCCCTATATGATTGCTCCAATATTCAGGTGCAGAGAAGTAAATGTTTCATGAAAGTGGTATCCCTGTCAGTAGTGTGCATATCATCTCGCCCCCCTGAGCTGTCAGCGAACAGATTGTCGAATTACCATTAGAATACAGGAGCCCATAGCTGCAGGCAGTAAATGGAGAACCGGCAAGCATATGTCGCCAGCATGATATTTTAGCTTCATATGAATTTGTAAAATGGAAATCAGCCAGCAGTACTGCAGCAACTGCTAACTGTTCTGTCTACCCATGCATCCACATCACACCATATGTTTGCAGAATTTGGTGGAAAAGGCTTTTGGAAAAAGAAATAAACTTGCTGCACTGCACAATTTGGAAATGCGGGGTTCATCCAAGCCTTGGACAGTGGCCTGGTGCGAACATTGACGTGCCAGCGCTCAGCGCAACCGTCCCCGGAGCCACGCCTCCAAAGAGCATCCAAAAATGCAGGGAGCTGTGCTGAGCCATATCGAACAAACCCGTTTGAACCGTTTTCATCTTCAGCAGAAGTGGATCTTTGGGAAACGAATGTGTCCCAGTTGCCCCAGATACCCGCATTGGAACAGGAAGTGCTCTGCTGTTGCTAGGCAAGTTCATTCCATCCACCCCGCCCCCCCAAAAAAAAGACTGTGAGATTTGCAGCTAAGCTCAAAGGGAAAACTAAATTCATTGGGAGGTAGCAGATGGCATTAGCATTCTTCTTGATATGAAAGTGTTGTAGCTGCGGCCATGTGACCCTGTCATTAGACAGCTGGATAACAATGTTTCTGAGCCCAAATTATGAAGGGGGGGTGTGGCTTAAGGGTTTTAAAGCTGTTTTGGAAGCGGCCTTAAAAAGGCTAAGAAAAGGTGTGCTCTTCTTGGCTCAGATGTGTATATACTTAGGTATCTGGAGATTTGCCGCTGAGATGTTGTCTGTGCATAACGATAAACCATTGGTTTAAAAAATGTTTCATTTTGGGGGATAAATTTTTGGGGAGTACGGACATTCTACTGGCAGCATGCACTGCTCTTCTGCTTTATTTGTTTATGTATTTGTTTATAAAAACTTTGATATACCATTCACTTAGCCGGAGGCTCTCCAAAATGGTTTACAACAATAATAAAAGAAAACCAATACCAAAAAAACAATACAATCAAGTAAAAACACAAATCAACTTAATAAAACAATAAACCATTCCAGGTGATCCAATGGCAATATAAAATACAGTATAAAATGACATGACTTTCCCATTTAACAGTTGAAATAGTGGGAAAATACAAAGGTTTTGGCCTGGTGCTGAAAAGCATATGAATTCGGTACCACGTGCACCTCTCTGGGGAGCTGATTCTACAATCAGGGTGTCTTATCCAAAAATGCCCTTCCCCTTGTAGCCACCTTCCTTCCGTCTTTTAAAGGTGGCTTGCAGAGAAGCACCTCAATGGATGACCGTAAGGCCCAGGTTGGTATATACAGGAGGAGATGTTCCTTCAGATATTCAAGCCCTAAACAGTTTAGGCTGTTAAAGCACCTTAAAGTGGGCCTGGACTTCATTCAGTAGCCAGTGTAAAAGTTAAAGGACTGGTGTTCTATGATCTTGCCTGCCAGTCTCTGTTCGTAGGTGAGCAGCCCTATTCTGTACCAACCGAAGTATCCGGAGCATTTTGAAGGGCAGACCCACGTGCAGCGCACTGCAGTAGCCCAGATGCGAGGTTACCAGAGTGTGGATAACTGCTGCTATGTTCTGCCTGCCCAGGCTACTGCACTACCTTCGATCAGCTCCTTTGCAGGTTGAGCAGTATGGCATGCAAACCCACCATGGTCTGGTTTCCCATATCGCACTGCACAACCTTTGTGGGCCATGCTGTAAAGTGGGTGAGGCAGGTGAGCTGCAGGTAGCATGCTTGCTCTCTCCCACCTGTCCTTGGTCGCCCACAGGTTGATGAACCGATGGGTGTGAACAGGGCCTACGTTTCTCCTTTCGGCAAAATGCAGACCTGCCACACTGACGCCTCTTGGGCAGCTGTGGTTACTACCGGCAGTCATTCCTTGGCATCTACTGCTATCCTTGTTGAAATCCCAAGTGCTGAATGGTTATTTAATTTATTGCATTTAATTAAACAGAATGGGCATTGTGATAAAAGGGAAGCTTTTATCCTAAGCACCAATCCCTAAGTCATAAATATGCAGATTTTTTTTTTCCTTTCCTGGCCTTCTGCTGATACAAATTCCAAGATTTAATATATGTTGGAAGTGAAGAGGAAGCAGTTGTCATGAGACCTTTTCGCACTGTAATGGCAAGCGAATCACATTAACATAAATAGGATTTATGATCCTCACAGTTAAGCACTGTGAGAGGAATACCTGCTGGTTTGTAAGGATGAGGCATAATCATCCGCTGACATGAAATTTAAGGCAAGCCTTCCTGCTGGACAGTGTGGGGGAGACAGGCAGTCACGCTGCTTTTTTGCAGGCAGTGTGGAGCTACTGGGTCCTTAGCTCCCCATTCTGATCATCCTCTTTCATTTCTCCAGTAGATCCTTTCCTTGCCTGGGAAGCTTCATCTCAGACAGACCTGAAGGCAGCCAGAGTTAGGTATGGGCAAATTGGTCTGTCATATTTGTTCTATTTCACTTTTACCTGTGTTCACCCAGGAGTCCATCTCATTCTACGTCTGCATTAAAGCACAATTATTTTTTAAAATGTGCACGACACTTTGCTTTTGAGTATTATTTTGAAACATAGACCATTTTTCTACTGAATATGTCAAATACATATGTCTAAAAGTATTTCCTCAAAAGTATGCAGCTTTTAAAATACTTTCGTTTGGAAGGTGGCGACTGCACTAGAAAGTTCCAGAAATTTGAAAGGTGGTAGAGTTCTAAGTTGTGATCTGTTCATCAGTTTGTATAGGAATTCATAAAAAGCCAGCATGACTGCCCTGGCCAAATACCAGTCTGGAACCCAGACTTTGCAACCTGGTGCTCTTTAGATGTTTTAGACTTCAGTGGTCACCATCCTCTGACAGTGTAGCCAATGGTCGGAGCTGCAAGGCATTGTAGTCCAAAGCACCAGCAGGCTGCCCGGTTGGAGAACACTGCTGCAAGCCCATCGACAGTTTTCTTAAGTGACCAAACCAACCATTGGCATTACAGGGAATGACTTTCTCTCCACCTCCTCTGTCCAGGTGTGTTACGACTGGGCTGGAAGGCCCATCTGTTCTCATTCAGTGAACAGGCAGTCTCAGGGTTACAAACAACTTCTGTTCCTGAAAAAATGGAAATTTGTCTTTAAGTCGAATTTGTATTGGATCACGTATAATTGGCCTTCCACATTTGTGGGGGTTGGGGTGCAGCAACCTCATGAAAGTGGAAAAACCACAAATATCTCCACTGCCACCCAAATATCTCCCCTGCCACCCAAACTCACAAGCACCTCTTCTTTGGAGCAAGGAAATGCCTCCCTCTCCCCGCTTTTGCTTCCTCTCCCTCTGTGGTAATGACAATTTTCCACAGCAAGTTTTTAAAAAATTAATAGGCTTTATAGCAGTTTCTTCCTAAGTGCAGATTGTTCATAACTCAGAGATTCCTAACTCGGGGACTGCCTGTACTGCACGAAGAAAGATGACCACTCTGTATCGGAGGAAGCGCACCTGTCCTTAATGTGTGGTAAAGGTTATTTAGATTGCTATTGCTCAAACTCTGGATCATGAGATTCAGGGTTTTGGTTGTTTGGTTTACAACACGCCAAATAAAAGACTTTTGGGTCAACCAGGATGGAAATCTTCTGTTTCAGATTTGAATTCCTCGCTCCCACCCCTGCAACCAGCAGCCCTTGATGGATGAGCTTGCCAAAGTCATGGTTCCAGCTCGATGGAAATGACAAAAACCAGCATTGTGCCTGCAGCAAAAATGTTCATTTCCATCTCAGCCACAAACAGAGCTGCTGATGACCTTTCATTTTCAACCTGAAGGACTCATTGCACCTTAGCATGTGCGCAGGGAACCCTGTCCGTGTGCTGCGGCTAGCTGCTTTATGATTTCATTTTTAAAAAAAACCCTAAACGAACCTTGCAAAATTTTGCAACGGAAAGAGGCTCTTTATGTGATTATTTTTAATCCTTCCTGGTTTACCTGCTCATCATTAATGCTCTGGATTCCGTTAACTATGTAGAAATGAATGCTTTGTGAGATGTACTTGCACTTTTCTCTGCTGGAAATCTTGCCTTCGTGGCCAGCTTCTCCACAGATTCCTCCCTTTCATTCCATACAGTTTTAAACATTTTCCCTTTGCTGCTTGGTGGGCTAGCTTCTCCGCACCTTTTTGTCCTGCCACTTAAATCTCACTTTTCACACACACAGTTTCAACTTTCAAAGGAAGCCCCTTGTACAATGCAATGCAGTAATCAGTCTTCAACAATCATCTGAAATGTGATTAAATGCACACAGAAACATTTGCTGGGTCCCTTTGTCCTTTCTCGGTAACACAGACACACACACACACTGACTGGGTTCAGGCAATACAATAACCTACACTCAAGGGCTAAGGGTGGGTTGTAATTGAATTGTGGGTTGTTGTTGAAACATGGATTATTGTGTTTTCTGAATTCATCTGAGATAAGGAACCATGTTAAACAATCCACAATTCATAACCCAGCAACAAACCAAACCATGGGTTCTCTTCATGGGCTCTTTGTAGTTAGCTATCTCTGCATTGTAAGTGCAGTTGGGATCAGACAACAGAACAGCATGTGGTTCAGAGACAACCCTCACTGAATCCATACTCAGCACCTGGGTGTGGAGTCTTTGAACCCATTGAGGCAGTCCACAGTTCCTGGCCCACCAATTGCCATTCCAAGTCCACTTTCCTCTCTTCTACTGGCCAGAAATAGATCTGAAAATGAAGAGAACTAGAAAGAAGCAAGCATGGAGGATATCATGGCATGGGAGTCGCCTACCACTAGTACCTTTAGGAAATGCCGCTCTGGTAAACACTTGCCAGACCAGAGCAGTAAATTAATTCCTGGATCTGCTATGCCTAGCATCCAGCACGGATGGCAAGTTATCCATCAGCACGGGAAGGCATTGTTCTCTTCTTCCATCAGCCGCACTCTGTGTTTCCACACTGGGACACCCTTCTCATCACCCAGCCAGGAAGCAGAAGAACCCTTTTCCATAATGGCTTGCTGTTCTCCAGCATTCAGTGGAAAAGCCCAGGGTTGATCAAAGGGAAAGCGCAAACCCCACAGAGGGGGAACGAGTGTTTGTGTGCGCATGAGGGGATACATGGCTGGCTGGATTGGTAGCTGAATGGCTGCCACCGTCCACTTGTTTATCTGGCTCTGCTCACCACAGGTGCTGCCACACTCCCTCAGAAGAGTACAGGCTACAACACAGAAAAGCTTCTCCGGAGCCAGCTAATGCCATCCCTAGACAAACCTCCAAATGCTCCGCTGCCCATCCAAGATACCAGAAAGCTCTTTCAGCCACTTTGGTGGTTTCTGGAAAAGTTACTGGACAACTAGTGTTGAATGGTCATGATGCTGCAGTTGGCAATCCTTCTGATGGTGTTTTGCAACACCGCCGGGCCTTAGAAGTATGTTTCGGTCTCACCTCTGCGAACTTTTAATTTGAGTGGGTACCATGGTGCATTTAGGGAAGAATTCTGCAGGCAATACAGAAGGTTTAACTAGAGCAGAAAGTCACCCCTTGCAAAATTACAGAAAAGAGATTGCAGTACTGGAAGAATTTATGTGTGTGCGGGTGCATGGTTTCCCTCCAGATCAGAATTCTTCTTTGGACGTGAGCTGTTTTTAAATTATGCCTGTGCAAATAAAGCTTGGCAAACAGCTGTTTCTGTTTGTGTTTGTATATGTTATAAGCCAATTCTTTTAAGAGAGAGGGAGAGAGATCTGTAAAACAAAAAAGTATTGCTATGCATGCCAAACCCTGCTCTGCCAAATTTTAGCTGGGGTCCTTAATCCTATGGATGTAGAGCAAATCCCAAAGATGATGTTTATACTGGAACTGCTGACAGAATGCAATCCATAATCACAGCAGGCTTCTGTACATATAGATAGATGTATAGTGTCTGTACTTTCAGACTGTGCATCTGTGTATAAGTGCCACATGCTGCATTGTTCTTGTTGTTTTGATGTCTTGAAGTTTGGCTAATTTTTGGAAAAGTGAAACTAGAATAGCATTGAATGCACCTTAACAGAACACCTAATCAGAAAATTGCAGCTCAACTTGAGACTTGCAGCCAGAATTTTCAATGATTCTTTCAAACCTGTAGTTCCTGGTCATGATTTATTTCTGCCCATTCCTTCTCCCAGTTTACCCTCTCCTCTCCTCTCCTCTCAGACACCAAATGAACATACCTACCAAATTCCCATGGTCTACTTCTCATGTTTCTATTATTTATGATTTATTATACATATCTTGCCTTTTGCCTTCCAAGGAAGTCATGGTAGCTTACATGATTCTCCTCTTCCTTGCAATCTTATCCTCACAACAGCCCCGTGAGGTAGGTTGGGCTGAGAGTGAGTGACTGGCCCAGAGTCACCCAGTTAGTTCCATGGCTGAGCAGGGACTAGAACCCAGATCGCCTGAGTCCCAGTCCCAGGCTCTTAACCACACCACCACACTGGCTCTCAGATTCTAGTGCCATGCTTTGGATCTTCACAACAACCCTGTGAGGTAGGTTGGGCTGAGAGTCTGTGACTGGCCCAGAGTCACCCAGTTGGTTCTATAGCTGAGCAGGGACTAGAACCCACACTGCCTGAGTCTTAGTCCCTTGTTCTTAACCACTGCACCACACTGGCTCTCACATTCCTAGTGCCATGCTTTGGATCTTCACAACAACCCTGTGAGGTAGATTGGGCCGAGAGCCCATAACTGACCCAAGGTTACCTAACGAGCTTCATGGCAAAATGGGGACTGTAATCTGGATCTCCTGTGGCAGTCCGGTTTACTAATCCCACCCTCTCTTTCTCTCTCTTAAATGGGAAAAATATATATAAGCAGAGTCCAGGAGGCAATGCTAATCTTGTCGCAGCATTCAGTACACCAAAATTATAAAATGCCACCCAACTTTTTGCTGCCGGTTCCAAAACTGCTTTACTTTTCTGTCTCGAATTGAAAGGTAAGTGGATTTTACTTTTAGTCTCCATCATCCAGGCAAAGGTGGTTTCACGCGCTCTCCAGTGGCCTAATAGACCAGCCTGGCAAGCTCCTCATGGTCATTAATGAAATATCTGTTCTACACTCTCATACACACTACTTGCATCATATGCTGATGTATTCAAGAGAAAGTCTGGTACCTTTTATCTGTAGTAGTAGTAATAATATGGTATATTTTTTACAAAATTTTGAAAAGCCACAAACGCAGAACTAAGGTTGTGAATATTTGAGCTGAGTTCTTCAATTTAGGCTGTATGTCCATCACTGAAAATAGGTAAGATCATTACATATGTTAACATTTTGAAAAGCAAAAGCAACAGAGAGGAGAAAGCAAAATGAAGATGAATGAAATGGTCTTACACAAAAATGCCCTGAAATACTTTCTAGAAATCTCTGCACAGTTTCCATTAATGCTTAGTGGATCTTGCTTCTGAGTAAACATGAACTGGTTCAGATAGAACAAACATATATTTTGTATGTTCTGGAAGTTCTCTATGAAAAGATAAGTGAATCTTATTCCATAACTGGATACTTGCCAGCTCTTTGTATGAAGTTTAAAATCATAATGAAGAGCACAAATCTGTCTGCCAGCTCTCTTGTACACTGGGAATTTCCAACCATAGTTATAATTTACTAGTGTGATGGCAGCCTGAAATTAGAGAACAGTAGCAATGCATCCGGATCACAAGCTGTATTTCACCAGACAATTTCATACAGGCAGTAGTGCTGTAAAGGCAGCTTGAGGTAAGGCACAGATTGGTCGCTGTGCTCCAAAGCCTGAAGCTGCTACCAGTTCCACTATCCAAATCCTACAAGCCACCCTAAAATAAACAAATGTGCATTAAGTTTCAGAGGTTGCCAACCACTATGCCACTTGCTAACTCGGAGGAATCCCCTTGTTCTCAACATGACGAATGGATGATTGGAATCAGGTTCGTCATATTTGTTTGCTCATGTATCTGTCTGTCCGTCCGTCCATGCATCCTGCCCCACACATCAGCTTATGGAAGCTAGAGGGTTGCATTTCGGACCCAGTCAACCCAGTAGCATATGCAGAAAACGTCAGGTTAGCATTGCAAAGAGACCCTGCCACTGGAGTTGGCACTGAGCTAGATCCAGGGCTGGCAATCTGCCAGTGGAAAGGGACGTTTGGCCAAACACGTCTCCCATCTCCTCTGCAGCCCCTCACGGTGCCCCGGGCCACATCTGCTCCAGAGGTTAGGCCGCAGGCCTGAGGGGCAGCGCAGGAGGCTGCATGGGTGAGGACAGCGAGGGGGGGATCCCACTTCACAAACGGACATTCACTTGTGTGATGCTGCATTGAGCCCAATGGCCCCAGTCCACCCAGCACTGGTGGTAAACATTAACTGTGCGCAAGTGAAAGGGGTCTCGATCCTTCGAGGCAGCCTGCCTTTTTCCTGGCAGCCACTTCCGTGCCTGTGGGCCTTAAATCATGGGGACACCACTGGTGTCCCCCAGGGCCTTAACTGCCGTCCCCCCATGCCACTGCTGCTTTCCCCACAAAATGGCCCGCTCTCAGAGATGCTGAGCCCTCTTTTGCAGGAAGACTGGAATCGGGGCCAGGCAGCGAGGGGGTGGAGAGAGCAGGACATCTTGCCCTGCTCCCAACCAGCCCCCTGAAGCGGCAGCTCCTTCCTCCAGGGCAGCACCACAAGTTTGTACCTTGGAAAAAAACAGAGCAGCAAGGAAAGGAGAGATATAACTGGCATGACGGCATCTGGGATATCATGGCGGAAACAGCATGAGGAAAACTGTTTGGGATGCTTGTTCTGCGATCTGTGAGTGAGCCAAGCATCACAATTGATTTACTGAATTTCTGTCCTGCCCCCTTAGCCAAAATGGCTCTCGGGGCAGGTTAAAAGATACATTACAAAACAAGAAACAGCTAATACTAAATTAAGAATTATAACAATAATAAAACCACAGCACATCATAAAAACAATTGGCAAGAAAACCTCACACTAAAACCACTACTACATCATAAAAGGAACCATAGAACTAAAAAAATAAAAAATTAGTATAAAATGCAATAAAATCTATAAAATTATCTTTAAAATTAAAATATCAAGCAAATAAAAAGGTCTTCACCTGGAACCAAAAAAAGTAAAGAGATGGCTCCAGGTGAACCTCTCTGGGGAGCTCATTCCAAAATTGGGGTGCCACTGCCAAGAAGGCCCTTCCGCTTGTTACCTGTTTCCTTTTCTCCTTCAAAGGGAGCTCCCTAAGCAAGATTCCCAAAGACGACGTTAAGGGCCCAGGTAGGCACGTATGCGAAGAGGGAATCCCTTACAATGCTGGTAGAAATGGCTAAAGTAGATCACCCCCCCCCCTTTGTGTGGAGGTGCAAGTTTGTCTTTGGTCATTTCTGAAAATGGATATGCCACGACTAGGCTTTTGTTTCACCTGATACAGAGGTATAAAGCTTCAGCATGGCCATATACAGAACTGGTGCCTCCAATTTGACACATCAGCTTGTCTTGTTCCTAGAATGGGCCCTGTTGAGCTCATAGTCCTTGCGTCTTGCTCATAGTGCCAGTGGAAGGAGAGAACCATCTCTCCAATCCACCCCCAGAAGAGCTACACTGAGCAGCAGGGGCAAAGCACTTGGAAGACTGTAATGAGCGTAGTCCCACGAACGGAGAACTGGATTTGCATTTGGGAAAATGTGGCTCAAATTCCATTTCTGTATCTCATAGAATAATTTGGTGTCCTTCATGGGCAATATCTCAAGGCATTGCATGTAATGTTGTGAAAGTAAACACAGTGTAACTTGTAATGCACTTCACAAGTTAGTGAGAAACAATTTTGGGAAGCCTTGAAAAATTATCTTTCTCCCTTTTGCTTGTTTGACTTTAACCCTTTCTTCAATTATTTGGCTGAAATATTGCTTGCATTGCAAGCTCAAGGTTGGCTGGCTGTTTTATTATTATTATTCTTGTTTACTCAACATAAAGGCCTGTTTACTTGCATCTTGGTACCTGGTGCTCCCTCTTTTGGTGCAGAAGGGTCACTGCCCCAATGAAATTTTGTATGGCCAGCTTAAAGTTCACATGTTTTCTTTCATTTAAATTAAACAGTCATTAAATATTTCTGTAAGGATGTGAGCATTCCTCCTTCTGGTTGCATTTTTGTAAATCTGGACCAATGTGTGGGGGAAATCAATGCTACATATTTAGGATTTGATAAATGAACTAACTTATTTATTGATTATTTCAAGTTATTGAAACCCTTCCCTTTTATATTCTGAAGTTATGTCTTGTTGGATTCAAAAATAAGTATGCCTCCCATTCAATACCTTCTACTTCCCCCTCTTCCTCCCTAAACCATGTGCCTCAGCTGTTCAGGGAACACTGTCTTGAAGGACCCGCAGTTTAACCAGCGTTTGAAACACAAGTGTTCTGTGTTTGTCAGCGGCACCAAAGGTATTACTGCTGAAAAGACTTTCCAGCTGTGATTTGCTCTTAGCACTGGAAGCTATTTCCATACATCATTTCTCCATTTCCCTGCACTGAATAATGAAAATGGAAAGGCATCCGTAATTTGAATTTGGCCTGGTCTGCAGTCTGCATGAAGACCTTTTTCCAAGCAAAGATGTGCCCAGCAGGATGTTACCACTGACGGGCTGCAAATCCCCCTGCCCGTCCAGCCTGAATGACCCCGCAGAGGCACTGCACCTGGCCCAGCATTCACAGCGCCTTGACCTTTCCTAGAAGGCATTCCCACAAGGATGCCGCAGAGTCCAGAGCAACAAGGAAAGGGCAGGGGATTGGCAGTGAGAACACAATGCTTTTTTTTACTTTTGAATGGTGATGAAAGGGCCTAGCACTCCACACATGCAGAAACACACATCCCACCCCTGAGGCTGCTGCTAATCAGGTACCTCTGTGTGAAAAGAACAATAGACTGCAACTAGAAACAGACAGAAATGGGGGAAACCACAGAGGCCTGGATTTGGGCTTTGTGAATCAGCAGCTTCTGGGGTGCTGGCGGATTCACACTTGAGGACTGATGAGGGGTAGTGGGTTTGGTGCCTCTTGGTGTGTTCCAACCGAGTCTTCTCTCAGTAGCCTTTTACACAAATTCAGATACTGCAGAACACCATAAATCTCCACTGCCCCGCTGCCAAAGGGCCCCAGACCTTGAGAAGCACCATGCCCTTGGAGAACAGGTGCATGCAATACTCTGCGCTCCATGTGCAGAAGCGATGTGGGGAGTGCGGAAGCGATGTGGGGAGGGCGGAAGTCCCCGCCCCTTGAGGCGTCTCACACGATACCTGCAAAGGGGTGTCTGCTTGCAGGCAACCCGCCAGGAGCTTCATGGGATCGGAAACCTTGTGTAATCACACGGAACACGGCTGCGCATCCACCACACTATGGGGTGAAACAGAGCTTACTTTAAATGTATGCTCAGTGGATTTTCATTTCCACTCTAGGCACAAAGCCACTGATCTGTGTCTTAAAAGCCCCCATACTTCTGTTCTCCTGCAGTGTTTTTGAAATAGATCAAAATGCTATATACAACCCCAAGAACTAAAGTTAGGTCCAATAGCTTTTTTTCTGATTTCTTTTTACTTGAGGAAGGAACACAACAAGGATGCCTACTTTCCCCACTGATATTTCATCTATCTTAGGAATGCCTGATAATGTTAGAATACCATTTATGTGGATCTATGTCTAACTGATTCCAGCTTAAACTTATTATTTATGCTGATAATTTTCTGTGGTTTATTTCAAAATTCCAGTCATCCATTCAAGCTTTGGGGCAGTTGCTTAATATTACTTATTTGACTATACAATTAACTGGTCAAAGACTGAACTGATGTTGACAGGAAATACTCTGTCCTATAATGAATTAGGTAAATACCAAGTCAGATCGAGTCCAGATTTTATCACCAATTTGGGAATATTCATCTCTAGAAATATATCTCAAATGATTACTGCTTCTATGAATAAACTGACTAAAGAAACCTTGTGGGTTTTGATAGATGGGCATTTTAAAATTGAGATTGTGAGTAGGGTAAATACACTCAAGATAAATATAAGAATTCAAATTACGTTTTAATGGAATTTCTTTATTTATATTTGGTATATTCCCAAAAAAGTATGTTTTTTCATTAATGTGTTTAAAGTAATGCACAGTGTGGAGAAGGATACATTTTTCTCCCTGTTCCATAAGACTAGAGCCTGGGGTCATTCCATGGTTTTGTTTTGTATCATTGATTTGTACTAAATTTTGGTTATTTCTGCTCAGGTTAGACTTTCTCCTTAGTCTCTTTTGGAATCTTCAGGCTGGATCTTCTCCCACAATGGGCTGTCTATATGCTAAAACAGAGAGGGAACCTTCCACAGTTAAAGCAGGAATAAAAATGAAAGGAGACACCCTGTACCACATCAATTATAGTTGGATGCATTTTTGCATTCCAAATTAACTTTATAGGGAAACCCAGATTTAAAAATTGGTACGAAAAAATTTGTATGGCTTTTACTGTGGATCAGATAGTGGGTCATGATAAAAACGTTATGCCATTTTCGGCTCTGTGTGCCAATATGATTTGCCAACTACAGCTGAATGGCAATATATGAAACTGAAAGATCTGCTCAGTTCTAGGTTTGTCCCTGGCACTTTGTAGCTTCAGATTCATCTTCCTTATCAGAGTTGCTTAAGGAGGTGTGAACAGATCTATTGACCCATGATCCAGGTTTATCACTGTTTATTATTGATAAAGAAATATGATTCGCAGGACCTCAAGCAAGAATAGAATAGAAAATTGGATTGTCCTGTCTTGCCCAGTCAATGGATTGCTGCATTAACATCTGTCTCAGAAGGGTTAGTGGATCTCATAGTGGAACTCATTATCATCTGATTCAGCATTCTGTGCTTACTGGGTGCTATAATGTCTCATTAATAAGGTATCGACTGAAGCAGCTAATAGTTGAAGTTGCGTACTTCTCTTACCCATGTATTCTGGCAGTGCCCAATAACTGCACCTTTTTAGAAGGAGATTGTAATATAGATACACTTTCTAAAATAAAGGTCTTTAATATTTGCTGAAGCGCATGCTTTTCTTAACTATCTACCTGCTTCCTAAAACTTAATGCAAGGTCATAGCAAAAGGATTCTTCACACTTTTTTGGTAGCTAAGAGACTAATATTACAATACTGGTGGAGGGAGGGATAAATGACCCATCTTCGATAACATGAAGGGATAAGCAGTTAATAATGCTAGTGGTCTTTGGGCATAATCTATCAATAGATAAATAGAAGGATATTTGCTCCTTTGTGGAAGCCTATACATAACTATGCCTCTGGATATCTTGCTTTATATAAAATATATAGGGTCGCTGTTGAGTGATCTGTTCAACTCTTATGTAAGAAAACTGTAGTGCTTTTTTTCTTATTGCATTGTATGGTTTATATTTTGCTTTTGTTTTAATTTATCAAAACTCACAATAAAATTATTGAAACAAATGCACTGATCATATTGAGGGCCAGGACAGACAGTGCTTTATGCGTATGTCCAGCAGCAATGCCATCTCTTCATTTTTACTCTCGAGTAGGCAGTGAGCCACATCTTATCCCCTCTCCCCATATACTTCATATCAGAGTCTCAGTCTGGATCAGGGACCTTCACTTACTGTGGAACAGCAGCCTTCCCTAAATTTGTGCCTTCCAGACATGTTTGGACTGCAACACCCAGAATTCCCAGTCAGTGGCCCTGCTGGATGGGAATCCTGGGAGCTGCTGTCCAAATGACTCTGAAGGCACCAGCTTGGGGAAGGCTGCTGTAGTGTAAAACATGCACACAAACACATGCAACACACACACACAAGCACACAGAGCTGCTAAGCACACACCCTGTTATTGCCTATTTTTTGCCTGAACATATGCATGTTCAAGGGCGCAGCCATGGCATATGTCATACTAAATGAAGGGGCCCTTTTCTGTTTGCACAGCTTCGCCATATGCCAATCCCTACCAAAACTCATGTGGGGCGGGGGGGGGGGTAGCGAGAGACTGGGGCCAACCAGGAATGCCTAAGCACTGAGTGGGGGCTATGTCCAAGCAGTCCAATAGACACACATGGATTGAAGGTATGTAGCCTTTCTCCCAACCTACGTCTTCCCCATCAAACCCACCCTGGGAAGAAATGCTGGAAAACAGCTACAGTCAGTTTAGGATGAAAGGTTTCTCTCACATATGGTGGAACTATTCTAATACAACGAAGCCATCCACTGTCAGCATAAGCATTCTCTTTTCCTTGTTCCCACTGCCGGAGTTGTCTGAACCAGTGCAAGGGGTGGGTGAACAAGCGGATTGAAACAGCAAAGAGGGGGAGCCATTCAAGGCCCCTTGCTGGGCTGTGGGCTCTTAGCAGATGCCCAACCATCCCTACTCTTGACACTGGCTCTGGCTATAGGGCAGGTGCAGCTCTGTGCTCCAGCAGGGGGGTGGCCAAAGAGCTGGGGGCAGTCAGCTCACACTCCCTGATGGCCAGGTTGCCCTTGCCCCTCTCTGGTGGAAGCACACAAGATTTTGAGTCACACTAAACCAGTTATCCATCGGGACTGGATGTGCCCACAGAGGAAAAAGTACAGCGGGATTATCGGGAGCCGGTGAACCACCTTAAGTTAACAGAGGGAAGCCTGAGGTAGCAGACCTGCAGGTCCCCAGAATAAGTGCTTGCCTGACATCATGAAGCCAGTTCTTTCTCCCAAGTCAAGCTGGGAAGACGTATAACAGGAAGGCCAGGTGGCTTCACAATAATGAGGACTTATGTGACTGCTTGGAAAGGGATTGCCAAATACCTTCCACCCTCACTTGCCCCAAGTATAAATCAAAGGCATGAGCGGGGGGGGGGGGGGGGGGGCTGCTGTTGTCAGAAAATGGCTTCTGTCGGAATAGAAAACAGAAAGGGAGATCTTATCAGCATGTTGTCATTTTTGTCCCCGAGTAAAATGTATTCTCTCTGTTCCCTTTCTGTAAATTGCTGGGCCAGTTGGTGTATTTCTTTCATGTTGCTTTCAGAGTGAATTTTCTGTGCAACTGGAAATCAGTCTGGTGAAAAATGCCCTTTCTGGTTGATACACCTGCTATCTTAGCTAGTCACCATTCATTATTCACACTTTGCTATGCAGCAGGGGGAAATGGCCTGCTTCAGAAGGCACCATGGAGAGGTGATAGATGAAGGCAGGAATTAGTCTCTGAATAGTGCACAGAGACTTCTTAAAGGGTTGGAGGGGTGGCACCATGGGGGCTTTAGTTCGGTCTGCAAAAAGTCTTGGGGCTTCGTTGCTTTGTGACCAAAAGCCGTCAATTTCAGTTCTAGAAGTGAAAGTCATTTTTCCTTTTTGAAAAATATTTGCTCCATACAAGACAAAGACAACATGTAGACAGGAAGAAAAATCTTAGAGGCACTGCTGCATACAAATAACTGACTATACAGAAGAAGGCTCTGATTCTGCCTATTGAGATAAATTATCTTTCTGTGCTGAAAGGAAGCTTGCCATGGCTGCAGGGAATGGGTGGCTATCAGCCCCCTTAATGTCATCTTCAGTCATCAGTATCAAACATTGAGCAAACATTGGTTATTGGGCTAATTAGAACTGTAATAAATGCATAAAATAAACAAATGTGTCCTGAGATATTTGTGATCAAAGCTGCAATCAATAACTAGAGCATTCTTTTGGATGCAAATAGTATTTCAGTAAATGCAATGGATTCCCTTTACAAAGTAGAAAGCATTGCTAATGAGGGTATGCCTGACACTGTCATTAGAGGTCTTCAGAAGAATCGTAAGCACTCCTTTGTTTTCTCTTGTATTCTTTTTAATGGATTTTCTCAAATTGGAGTCATTTTAGCTAAGTTTAATTATTGACTTTTAGTACTTTATAGTTATTACATTTCATGTATATCCCACCTTCTGTCCTCTTGTGAGGAACTCAAAAATGCTCCAGTTTATCTTCCTTGTTGCCTGTAGTGGCTGATTATGCCTAATCTTGGAAGCTAAGCAGAGTCAGGCCCGGTTGTAAGCTGGCTGAGTGACTTAAATGTTGTGAACTGCCCAGGGAGCTTTAGCTATGGGCAGTATAGAAATGTAATGTGATGATGATGATAATCTTCTCAAAAATAACCATGTGACATAGGCTAGGTTGAGAATGACTGGCCCAAAGCTTACCCAGTGATCTTCTAGTGAGGACTAGAATCTGAATCTCCAAGATCCCCAGCCCAAAACTCTAACCCACTGACCATCAGGATTTTACTGTTTTAAGTTTACTGTTATTTATGTTTGTATTTATGGAAGTCTTGGGAGGCTTTTACCCATACAGGTGGCCTATAAATATTTTAAATAAAGTAAAATATTTATATTACATATTTTACTTTATGCTTATATTTATACTTATATTACATTTAATATTTATATTAAATATTTAAATATTTTAAATAAAATAAAATCAATCAGATTGATATGTCTTTTAAAAAAACACAAGTATATAAGGCATACATAAAAATACACAAGTACCAAATCATGTAAATCAATGACGTGGTTTTCATGCGACGTGATCTAGGTTTGTTTGCTTTTAAAACCTGGGGCATCATGAATGAGCAAGCATGTAGGTTCACAAATCTTTTTTTTTTTTTAAAGTAAGTTTTATTGTTATTTTTCTACTAACTAACAAAAAGAAACTAAAAATCATCAATCATCAAAAGCATCAGACCTACCGGGTCAGCCCCAGTACCTTTTTTTTTAAATAGTAATCCATAAACATATTTAAGTCTATGCATAGTCCCGTTTCTCTAGCCAAGAATAAAAGGAATTTTAAGTTTGATAGAAGTCTGTATCCTCTTTCTCCTTCAGAGACAAAGGCAATCTGTCCATTTTGGCACAGTCCAAGATCTTTTTTAGAATCAGTTCATAGGTAGTTAGTTCACAAATCTTGACCATGCCCACTAGGCGCCTCCTGCCAGTGCGAGCTGCTAGAGACCCGGAGATATGCCATCCCTAGGTCCCTTAGCATGATGTCTGAATACAGACGCTTTGCTGGCTTCTCCTCTGGCAAGCCAGCCCTGAAGCCTTAGAATAAACTCTGTGTTCCAGCTCTGACTTGGAAAGAGAGAGAAAAGACTGTGGGAGTTCACATGTATGTGTACGGAGAACAACGAGAAAGAAGGATGACAGAAGCAAGGTAGATGTGAGAGGAACCATAATGGGTTCCAAGATGGAGCCAACGTGTAAATGAGCTAGCGCAGGTGACTGTTTAGAGTTAGCTGAGCAGGAGGAATGGAAAGAGAGAAGGAAAGGGGACTTGAGTGCAAAAATTAACTGTGCCAAGGCAAGAGGACAGGATTGGCAGAATTCTTCCCCAAGAGCTTTGATGTGAACTAAGTGGCTGTCTTTTCCACCTGAGGTGTCTGTGTATTCCTTTCAAATAGCCAGTGGTGAATCCCTACCTTAGGTGTTGAAAACAATACAGGGCCATGTTTTGGGTGCAGTTTCTTAATCTTGATGGGTCTGGTCCCTTTGACACATTGATCCACTGGTGGGTTTCTCACTGTTTCCTGTGTGTTGTCTGTCCTCCTTAAAGCTCTGAGCAGCCAGTCAGAAGACACTCCATGAGATTTGATTAGATTAGCTGCAGGGGGCGATTGGACGTTTACACAATACTGAGCTTGCAGGCCTACAGCATAAAGGCAGGGGACCGTTCCCTTTGCCCAACCCAATGAGACAGGAACAGACAGCACATGATCTGTGGGGTGCATGCGGACTTGACCACTCTCTGGTGCACCCCCATCACATCTAATTTATTTTCATTAGAGAAAAAGCTCACTAGAATAAGAATGGGCAAACGTAGCTCGTTCCCAAGCTAAAATTGCCTATTGTTAACCTTTGGAAAAGGCTTTCAACCCCACTCTGTTTTGGTGCTGTGGTGGTGGTTGTGGGAATGCAGCCCATGACATGTCTGGAGGGGGATGTAAGTGGCCCCAGACTGCCCGGCGTCCACCCTGCAAAGGAAGAAAGTCAGTGTGTGCTTGCAACCTGGATTGCTCCGTGGGGGCAGCCCTGTGCTAGCTTAGCCTTTCATGCCAAAAGGGGCACTTTTTAAATCAAGTTGTGGGGGAAAACTCAAAAGTGCCAGAGAGTGTACTTTCTTGGCAACCTGTCTTTGCTTGTTACTATGATTGTTATCCTGCATTTTTAAGGAAAAAAGCATAATGTGACTAATAGCATACAGTGAAATCAGTGAAGGAGAAAAATAGAGGGAAATTGTTATTAATGACAATTAACAATGGAGACTGAAATTCTATGCATTTCTAAAGGGAAGTATTTAATCTTTCCCTCCCCCTGCCCACCATCTTCTTCCAGCAGTAATGTACACAGGGAAATCTTGCTTCTTTATTAATCCCTGAGCTACAAGTAACCTTCTCTTAGACTGCTCTGCTTTCAAAAGAACTGGACTCTGTAATCTGAGCCTTTCCAATTATTTCTGTTCAAAGTGATCAAGAAAGCCAGGATGTCAGGTTCAAAGGAAGAGCTATAATTTGGAAGCAACTTCCTGTTTGGACATTTTCTTGGTTTTGATCTCACAATGTCATGAATGGAAGGAAATTGCGCAAAGGAGATACTTTCTCCATCTGTGTGCCATGTCATTATTGCAATTACATAATTTAACAAATGAGGGTCAATTGTTCACTGTGTCTGCTTTTAGAATACTGACTCCTGATACATATGTTTATATATTTATCCTGGGCTATACTGCTCACAACTAAGGCTGAACCCTTTGCTCACTTACCTGGGAGGAAAAAGGATCCTCATTTGCCATATCACAAAAAAGGTATATTTTCACATATAACATGATAAAAACTGGCTTGATTTATCCCTGTTTGCTGTATATTATTGATAGCATATGTTCAGATTTCTGTAGCTCCCAGATTTATTTTTAATATAAAGGTTTTCTTACCTATTACCATGAAATAGTCCTTCATCTTTGAGTAATGCCCACTTGTTGGTAAAATTATCTGCATGTAAGATCAAATTTTATGCAAACTAAATATCTATCTAAATATCTAGTTTGGGTTCAAGAACCAAATCAGCCTTTGCCACCTTTATTAAGTGAGGGAATGAACAGTTGCTCTTGTTCGATCTCTCTGCAGCTTTTGATGCTACTGTCCATGATATCTTTTTAGATCAGCTTCACAGGATGGGTATGGGGGACACTGCCCTTCCCTGCTTCTGTTCCTACCTGTGGGTTCAATCTCAGAGAATGGTGTGGGGAAGTGAAGCTCGGCCCTCCGGCACTTGTGCTAAGGGGCACTATTTTATTCCCAATGCTATCCAGCATCTATAGGGAGCTGCTGGAAGCGGTTATCCAGGGTTCTGGAGCAAGACCTCACTAGCTGTGTTTCTCTATAACATCTGGATCAGGGGTGGCTTTGGACCAGTGCTTGAATGTGGTGGTGAGCTGGACAAAGACTAATAAACTGAGCTTGAAATCTGGTAAGACAGAAGCACTGTGAATCGGTAAGCCACAAGTCCAAGAAACAGGCCACCTGCCTGTTTTAGATGGGATGTCACTCCCCCTGAAGGAACAGATGTGTGATTTGGGGATACTTCTAGGTTCATCTTTGTCACTTGAGACTCAGGTGGTTTCAATGGCTAGGAGAGTCTTTTACCATTTCAGCTAGTATGCCAACTATACCCATTCCTGGATTGTGACAGCTTGGCCACAGTAGTACAGGCACGGGTAACCTCAGGGTTAGATAATTGTAATGTGCTCTGTCTGGGTCTCCCTTGGGCTTGGTCCAGAAGCTGCAGCTAAAGGCTTAGTAAAGCCCTAAACGACTTAGGGCCTGGTTACCTGAAGGAGTGTTTCCTTCCATACATGCCTTTGGCAGACGCCCTTCTCCAGGTACCCTCCCTAGAGAAGGGCCTTCTCTGCGGTGGCGTCCCAATTGTGGAATTCGCTGCCCATCACTTTATTCTTTTTGGCACCAGGCTAAAAACTTTTTATTTCCCCAGTGTTTTAAGAACTGATTGTTTTAACCGGGGTTTTATTGTTAGTTGAATGTTTAGGATGCTGTGTTTTATTTTAAGTTTTGTATTGTTAAACCGTCCCGAGACTTCAGTAAGGGACCGCGTAGAAAAGTTTTGAAAATAAATAAATAAATGGTGCAGCATGCAGTGGCAACCTCCACTAGATGCCTTCACCTTCACTTGTAGAACTAGACTGGCTGCTCGGCAAAGTTCAAGGAGCTGTGCGATTGTTAATACAGAAAGCTCAAAACAACTTGGGACCAGGTTGCCTTATGTTTGATCTCACTCCTTACGTCCCTGCTCAGTCTCTGTGATCATCCGAAGAAGCATCTCTGAGGACGCCCCATGCTCCAGGGGGTCGCCTCAGCGGCACTTAGTCCAGACCATTCCGTGTGATGGCGCCACTTTACCAATTGGTATTCGACAGGCCCCCGCCATTCTGAAGTTCAGCATCTTCTTGAAGCTCATCTGTTTATAAAGCCTCTCCCTGAAGTGTGACCCAGCCAGCCTAGTTTTATACACTCTAGAGTGTGTGGCTTTATTGCTGCATAATTGTATTGTGTTGTTCTCATTATTACATTTATGGTTGCTTTTATGCCATTCTATGTTATGTTCACTGCTTTGATATTTTTGTGGAAAGTGCTATATGAATCTGAAAAATAAAGAAATGAGAGCTATAGTCATATTTTTGGTACACAAGGAAAGAAAATAACTTTATTTAAACCAAATAATTTGTATTTGTAATTTTTCCATTTATCTTTAAGAATAGGAAGGCCAGAAATTCCACTTCTAAAAATTGGTAGCAGGGAGTATTAAGTATACTGCAGTGCTATTAAATTCACAAAGAAGACTTGATGGCAAATAGAAAGGTCCCGTGAACTCTGAATGACCTCTGCATTTCTGAAGGCCTTAATAAAATGTCTTGTGTTGAACTCAGTCAGCATATTCAGCCTGGAAGTTTTAAAACTTGTCTCATGCTGCAGTGTTAGAATGGCTGGGGCTGGGGGTGTCTGGGGATGCGTGGAACAGAAATTCATCCTAGGAAGGCAACCATCAGGTGCTTTTTTACTGAAATAAATTTGGTCAACATAAGCTTGTTAACTGGTGCATATACTTCTAGTTTCATTGCAGAATTGAGAGCCATGTTCTACACAAAAAGCTATTCCTTTCCTGTTTTTCAGCTACATAACCTCTAGCTGACACTGCACTGGGGCAGAATAGCTCAGATGCCCAACTGGCTTTCAGCAATACTACCCCATATTCCCCATTCTAAGGCAGCAAATTAAAAAGAAACTCTGGGAATGTGTCCTGAAAAACCAGAAGTGAATCTGGAGGTCACCTCATCATCTAACGAACTCATAAGCAACCATGGATAGGGAATCACGAGTGCACAATAGCTGCCTCTTGCAGAAAATCTCAGACTTTGGTTTTGTTTTGAGAACTGCTGGTTTCCACTATGGGACGCGTTCTGATCTCCAAGTTCCATGCTTATCCTTATTTTGAAAAAAAAAAGCTGACTACAAGCTAATCAAGAAACACAACATTGTTATGATAACCAAATGGCCAGAGGAAATGAAATCCCAAATAAGGTCCTAAGGAGTTGTATTTAATAGAATATCCATCCGCACCGAGATTGGTCACATGAGCTATTGCTTGAACACTGGAAGTGGCCTTATGCAGATTCAGAAATGGGTCCGTCTAGGTTAGCATTGGGTTCAGTGCCTGGCATCTGCTCTCCAGGATTTTAGCTGTGTTTTCCCCCCTTTTTCTTCAGTACCTACAGATGCTGTGGATTGAATATGGGACCTTTTGCAGGCAAAGTATGTGCTGTATCACTGAGCTATGGGGATTGTATTGCCTAAAGCAGACTGATCTTGCATTAGCTTGGAGCATTTGGAGCACTGATTCCATCTTCCCAGTTGTTAGGTTCCCCCCCTTCCTAACCAGTGGTCCTACACCTTTACAATAAGCTTACTTTTTGTTATTTTGGTCTGTATTTCAAGCATGTCACCTCTACTTGTGAGGAGAATTGAGCCCTTGTGATCTTAAAGCTGAGAAGCAGGACTATCAAGTGACTTCATTCCATTAAACAGTTTTAAGCTTGTATTGCCACAGTATCTGCCCTGTCACGCCAGCATAGATCAGCCCAGAGAAAACTATGTGCTTTCTGGCTCCATGGGTGAAAATGACAAAATTAAGTAATTTCTTACAGGTTTAGCCACATATGTAAAGGGGGCATAAGAGTGCTTACATTCAGATAGATTGTGCACATGTTATTTGAATCCTTCCGTGACAAATGGTCTCATTCCATTTCCAGGCTGTCTATGGTCTCACAATATTTTCTTTTCAACCCTCCTGCAGCCCTCTTTGAACAATGATGTGCTTCAATTCTGCATGCTTATTGGGCACAATCGATTCTTAGTTCTGGCCCTGGGGGAAAGGATCCCTTCGCACCACATACACAATTTGCTTCTGTGTCTTTGTATCTGACTATCATCTCAAGTCGGGGAGGGGCAGTTAGGTGAACCCCTACAATTCTATTTGCATCACCCCCCCCCCAGAAAAAAAAAGACCTCTTTGTTTCAGTGAGATACTTTTGGCCATGCAAATTGCAGGTACAGGGGGCCTGGTGCAGCTTGTGACTGCAGTGGAGGTGAAAGATTACTGCCACAACCTCTCCACTAGAGTCCCAATCTGAATTCCCAGTTCCACCATGCTAGCAATGGCAGGGAGCTGCACTGAAGGCTTCTCCCGCGAGTCTTGCCTTCTCATGATGTGTCCAAAGAACGACAGCTTCAGTTTCTTTGTTTTTACTTCCAGGGAAAGCTCTGGCTTGATTTCACCTAGGACTCATTTGTTCACCATTCTGTCAGGCCAAGTTATTGGCTCAGCTCTCCTCCAGCACCATGTTTCAAATGCATCAATTTTCTTCCTTTTTGCTTTCTGTACCGTCCAGCTTTCACGTATAGTGAGCAGGAATACAACATAATACGATATACTCTTAGCCTTGGTCACCAGTCCTTACACTGGATAATCCTTTCTAGTTCCTTCACTGCTGCCCTTCCAAGTCCCATTCTTCTTCACATTTCTTGACTGCTTCCACCATTTGAATCGATGACTGTGGCGAGGTGTACAAAATATTTCACGATTTTAGTTTCTTCACTGTTCACGTTAAGGTTGTATAATTCTTCTGTAGTCGTGATTGCTGTCGACATTCAGCTGCAGTCCTGCTTTTGCACATCCTTCTTTCACTTTCACCCAGAGTTGCTGCAATTCATGGCTACTTTCTGCCAGTAGTATAATATCATCTGCATATCTTACATCATTGATGGGCCTTCTGCCAATTTTCAATCCTTCTGATTCTACTCAAGCTTTCCTTATGATATGTCCTGTGTATAGATTGGACAGATAGGGAGATAAAGCACCCCTTGTCTGACAACTGTTATCTATAGCAAACATTTCTGTTTCTCCATATTCTATGCTCATAGTAGCTTTTTGTCCAGTTATGCATCATAGCAATCATGTACTGAGGTACACCCATTTCTTTCAGGACCACCCATAGCTTCTCATGATCCACACAAACAAAGACTTTTCTGTATCCAATAAAGCACACGCCAATCGTCTTCAGAAATCCTTGCATGCAGTCCAGCACCGTGTATATTTGCGATACGACCTCAAGAACCTCCTCCTTTTTGGAATCCAGCCTGAACATCAGGCACTTTCCACTCAATGTGGGCTGACCTTCTCTGGTGTGAAACCTTGAGCATCACATGGGAAATTAGTGCGATGGTCATGTAGTGGCTGCCCTATTTTGCATCTCCTTTCTGGGAGACTGGAATGTGTATTGAACATTTCCAGTCTGTGAGCCATCACGTTGGTTCCCATATTTGCTTGCATATTCTTATTAGAATGTGAACCGATTCAGTCTCTGCAGCTTGGAATAGTTATATCGGTACCCGAGCTGCTCTGCATCCTTCCATGTTCTTTCAATGCAATTTTCATTCCACTTTCTAATATTGCTGGCTCTTCCTCATAGAATTCCTCTTCAAAGGAGCCTGTCATCCTTTCATCTCTTCTGTACAGTCCTTCTCTATATTCTTACCACCTTCTCTTTATTTTCTCCTGGTCAGATAGCATGTTCCCTGGTTGGTCTTCCAGCATTCCTAATTGAGGATTTTATTTTCTTGGAGAGAGGAAAATCTGGCATTAAATTTGAAATCTGAATGAACTGGAGCAAAAGCCATGTGGAAAGAAAAAAATCTGCTGTCCTGCACTTATACCACAGGACCACCCTGTGCTAGGTAAACAGAATATATAGATAAGTGGAGAAATACAAAGCCCCGGCGGGGTGGGGGAAGCCTTGCAGAAAGGATGCATTTTTTCCTCTGCAAGGAAAATGGAAGAAGCCTCCTCACAGCAGTGGGTGAAACTCCTCATGAAGAGAAGCCCCCAGAAAGCACACATGCTATGCTGCAGAGTGACTTTGCAGCAAATATGCATTAGAAGGATGCCAACACTTCCAAGCCCTACAGAGAAGTCTTCCTGGAGAAGCTTCGTGGCATCCAGGAAACACGGGAGGCTGGTGATTCCTGGGTCAATGGGCTTCTCATCCACTGCAACCTTTATTTTGCCTTCTATAGAAACTTAACACGGTTCTCACCTCCATCCTGAGGGTTTCAACTACCCTTTCTAAAAGAACCATAACATGGTTATGGTTCCCCTCTTTTATTACATCTTCCTTCCTTCTGCCGCTTTAATGCATCATCTAGGGGGAGCCAATGTTCTAGCTCAGGAGACTCAGGAGATCCATGTTCTAGTCTCCACACAGTCATGAAACCCACTGAGTAACTTTGTGGCAGTCACTGCTTCTTAGCCTAACCTACCGCATAGGATCGTTGTTGTGAGAATAAAATGGAGAGGAGAAACTTTTAAGCTTCCTTGGGTTCCTTGAAGGAGGAAAGATGTTAAGGTAGAAATACAGTGCAATAAAATAGCAGGAGGAGGAGGAATAGGAAGATGAAGAAGAATTTGTAAAAGGCATCATGCCTTTGCATGTTGGGACCATTCAAGAGTTGATGAAAGTTAACCATTGAGAGGGAAATGCTTGAAGATTTCAGGTCAATCAGATCTAGCACAATCCTGGTTTAAACACAGGTAGAGACTTCATTGGCCTGCTTTATGTGGTCACACCATGGGTAACCACTGTGCACAAGCTAGTGGGATTTGTGCACTGGTGTGATTCCTCATCTGGTCTGAACCTGGTGAGGATGACTAGGGGTGGGGGTGGGTAGCAAAGTACCCAGAAGCCATGGGCTATAGCAAGACAGTTTGCTACCCAGCCCAGGAAGACATCCTCTCTGGGTCTGGATGACCCAAGACGTTGTGGCAGTAAGGATAATTTTGCAAATATGCCAGCATGCAACCAGCACGCACAGACTGATTAATACTCTATGGCCGTTTGTTTACCAGTCAGGGTTCGTGTGAACCAGGCCAATATATTAAGGATCACCCTTCCGATTCATACGTTGTGCTCTATGGTGCAGATTGGGCTCAAAGTCCAGGGTCTTGTGGCTTAAGGAAGCCCCCAAAAAGAGGCAGGGGCGGATGCAAACTCCATTTGAGTCCTGCAGTCGTGGCGGTGCCATGATCTCACTGTGTTTAATGTACAAAACTCTACCTGTGCAAGGTCGCTGTGGAAGCTGGAAGCAACCAGATCATGTTTCTTTCAGCACCAGAGGAAGCCCTTTCCATTTTCGGAGGCTTTTCAGTTTTCCTTTTCTGTCTTAAATCTGGTACTATAATTTAAACCTTTGTGCTGCTGCTAGATTCTGTTTGGTTATTATTTTTACTTTAGGTTGTAGCTTTAACCTTTCAAGCTCTCATATTGTATTTCATCATGCTGATGTGATTTCAATTGTTGCAAACAATCTGTATGGCTATTGTGCAGTACAGAAATATAATACATACATCAATAATGATCCCTCATTCAGCATTCAGAGCAGCCCCAGCTGGTGCTCTTTGGGCACAGGGTCCTGACAAGATGGGGCACTATTGTCATGCACAGATGAGGCATAGTCCTCTAGAACTGGGGCTGTGGGCCCATTTCCATGACAAAACACACACACACACACACACACCATGATCTGGAAGTCATAAATGGGAAATAAGAGATTAAATGTACCCTGAGACGTGTTTAGGAACATGTTTATTTTCTTTTGTCTGTCGTTTGCTTTTTGTTCCTCCGTACAAGTTTGCCTGGACCTACCTGACAAGTTGGAGGAGAAAGAATGCCAACTTGTCAAATCCACCAAGCACCATCTCAAGGCAAACCTCACTGGATTTCTCAGTGAAGGATTCTGAAATGGAACTGGGCTTATTTCTCAAGTTGGAAGGTCACATCAATTGACCTGCCGCTTCCCTCTGGTTTCACTTAAAACTTAATTTTGCTCAAAGAAAATGACATACTTTTCCTTTTGTGCCATTCCCTGAGGCCCAGAAGGATTCCATTTTCCAAAATGGACTTACTCTTCGGCTGAAGAATGATGCCTGTTCTGACATGTGATGGACATAGTGAAGTACACATCTAGTGGTCTGAACACAAATGCCACTGAATGCAGTGCATAACATTGAGCATAATGACGACGTATTTCTGAATGAACATGCAGAGAATCGCACTGTAGATAACTTTACTCTTTGCTAAGCAGGGTTTGCCTGTGCTCCTGGACACATGAGAAGAGGAGGCAAGCCATTTGCCTGCAAAAGGCACAAATGTCTGAGAGAAAAACCTTGGTTCTTTTAAGTACCTTCTGGAATGAATTCATTGTATTCATGATTTTATTACTGAATAAAGGTAAAGAAGGAACAATCACTTTGTTCTGATGTGATTTTTTTCTTTAATTTTAGTGGGTATGATCCAGCTAATGATAAGCACTTTAAGTTCTATTGATCTTGGTGAGAAAGAAAGAGTATCACCTTGGTGGCCTCATGTCCGTGGAAGAATACTGGAGAAAATATTGCAAATTTGACACAATGATAATTTATTCGAGGGATTATGTTAATCCCTCCTCCTTGTTCACTGTAGAACTTTCTTGCACATGTGTGTGTATGATTATATTTGGAGACTTTATGGCATCACACATCAAAACACCTGAATCAACCAAATTCATGTTTTGACTTGTGGGAAAAATTACAAGACCTTGAACTTTATTTGATATAACAGTATAATCAGTCCATTAGAATGCTGATTAAAATATGACTTTTGAAGCATATTTTTATCTGTTGTTCTCTTCTGCATTGCCATATACTAAAAGCTGTGGTAGACAGCAACAAACTGTGTGTGATGTATGTCCTTTGTGTAACTCCGGAAACATATTTAAAGGTAAAAGCGAAGATAAACTATGGCAGGTGTGGTTTGTTTGTGCCTTTGCTGTCCTGAAAATAAAACAGTTTCTATCCTTAGAACATGTTCTTTTTTAAAATAGCCACAGTTTGGTTGTTGGGGAAAAGGCAGCTGTGGTGCAACCTTCCTGAGCATTTGATTTAATGTATTTTATTGTTATGTATTTCTTAGATTTACGTACTGAGAAATGACACTCCCTTCTGGGCATTAGCTATGACAAAGGCCTTCCCCACATTTATTGCCCACTCATTTTTCCACACTCATGGAAGTTAGCAAGTCCTTTACTCAACGCTGTCATTCTCCAGGGCCTCTTCCATTTTTTTCTAGCCGTTTTTGGCTGGTTTTTTAGATTGAGGAAAGGCAGCTGTTTTCCTGGATGCTGCCATTATTCTTCACAGAAGCGTCAGCAATTTTTGCAATTCTGAATTCCACAGTGCCTCCTTGTATTGTGTAAGAAAGGTGGAGAGGAAAGGCCCCGGAAAGACACACTAATCCTCTCATGAGAAAGCAGAAGCAGCACCCATGGTAAAGCACCGGACTGAATCCCTCATGTAGAGTAGCCCCAAACCCCAAATTAGCAACAAGATAACAACTGAACCTAGAATAGAAATGATGAAAATACCAAAATATTGACAAGTTTGCCCAGTGTTTGTGATAGTGACTACTGCCTGCCATAGCTCTAACATCATTTAACCTGTTAAAAATGGTGACAGGAATGTTTTCCTGGCCTACAAATCAGTTCTACGGTAATTGTTTTTAAACTGTTTACATGTTTCTCTTTTATATGGTGAAGAATAAACATGTAAAATGTATGTGGCTGTAAAATATCTTTTCAGGAAAACAGCCTAGTTGAGCAGAGGGCAAGCACCTTCGGGATTTCCCATGGGATGCCTGCTGCAGGGCACTGGCAGAATTCCATGGGCCAGTAACGGTGGGAAGAAATGCTGGTTTGCTGCAGACTTTTGGTTATAGAATAAACCAGCAAAGAATCTAGTTTTGGCCACTGTAGTACTCTGCTGGGATGTGTTGCTGATTTTTGGAAGCAATATTTTTGCTGGTGCAGCTTTCTGCAACTGTGGTATGGGACTGCAGGGGCATCCTGGAGTGGGGATGGCCAGCGTGTATCCAACCCTTGATCTAGCTGACTTGTCTATTTCCTATTCAAGCTCTGCCTAAACGGAACATGGCAGTGTGGAGGCAGAAAAGGGGGATTGTTTTGTGACTGGAAATATCTTTACTTCCAATAATAATGCTTTAGGGTGGCATGTAGAAGGAATTTGTAAATTGAGCAGAAACCAAAAGCAAAAAGCAAAGCTAAAGAAATCCTGACTTCTATACCAACCCCCAGAAATTATAAAGAGCATTTATCTTGAGTGTCAACTACTCTGAAATTTATTTTTTATAAATAAATTGTTTTTCCCCCACAAAAAAAGCATGGGGGGGGGGACACAAATCCTTTCCTTCCAAGCTTTACAGGATGCCCTCCTTACACAAACACCCCTGTACCAAACTAAAATCTTAAGAGTCCTAATCCCCAACTAAGCTTGTAAATTTCACCTGATTTTGCTTGGGCATTCCTTGCAAAAAATAAAAACAAATAAAAGATTAAACCCTGAAACTATAAAGGCACCTGGCACAGAAACCCCTCCACCCATATGTCTGAAATGTCTGAGTTTCATTCACTTAGGCCTTCTCTTCCTGCAAAAAAGATAAAAAAAGTTATCTTTGTTCATTTCCCCAAGCAACTCAATTGAGGCAAAGCTTTGGATTTCCTGCAGCCAGGTTCCACTTTCAACCCAACATAAATTGTGTTGTGCCCAGAGCAGTCTAGGTAAAATCAGCTAGTATTCCAAAGTAGAGTCTTTGGTGCACAGTCCTAAATGCGGTGCCATAGCTCCCATAATTTCCTATTGGTGCATATGTTCTTCTTGGTTGCCTGTATTTTGCTTACTTTATTTTAAAATTTAATTCCATGGGCCTTTATTTCTCTTTGCCCACTTACATGAATAGCAAATGATTTCCTCCACAGTCCAAAAGGACTGCATGACAAGCAAGTGGAGCACATTCATCCAGAATACGTCTGCAATCTGACTTCTGCTGCTAACCAACCACCCTGATGACTTAAAATGTCTAGTTTTCCCACTATGTGCCCAGTTAAACTAAGCCTGCATTCGTAACTTGTAAAACCATCTCTGGAATGAAAACGTGCACATCTCAGCCCCTGTTGCACAAAATGGAAGCTTTTAGTACCTCTGAGGGGAGGGCACATCACATGACCAGCCAGGTACCCCCATGTACACAAACAAACCGAATGGCAGAAGGCTGATGGGAGGATTGCTCTCTGCTGCCTACTTGGCTGTCAGGCCACAAAACCTCCAAGATACAGGCTCTGAAGCCTGTGGGACAAAGCCTGGCTTTGTTCCTTAGGTTAAAGGAATACTTTAAAGAAGAATTACTTCATGATCAAAAAGTCAACAAATCTGATCCATTAGCAGAGATGTGAATCAGGTTAATCTATGGACCGTAATGTAGGCATTGAATAGAGGCACTTGCAAGGCTGTGTGCGCGTGTGTGTAGGTTTCAACCTTTGGTTGAAATTGGCTTTAAAAGGTAATGCAAGAAGAAGAGGCTTTTGTTCATCTCCCCCACCCTTGTAAATCTCATCATGTTTAATGTTGCACCATTACATAGCTCTTATTTTGCATAAATACATGATGATTATAGCAGTATAACCTTGGCAACACACTGTCCCCTTGAGGCAGCCTGAAATAGAACAGAAATGCAGATTATGGCATAGAACCACCCTACTGGGAGCAATATTTTATTTTGCTTTATTTCCCTTTCCATGAGATTAAATGGAAATGAAGGTAATTTGGGCTCTGCTGAAACAATGAGCATGTGCACAAGGAGGAAATACTGAAAGAGCATGTCTTGGTCATAATTTTATGGAAATGTAGGAAAATGTTTGGTTGTTAAGTTGACCTCTGTAACTAAAGGCTAACAATCTGAAATGACTGCTATTAAACAAAGCAACATAAAGCAAAACTAGGGATGGGTGACCGCTTTCCATCCTTGTTTGCTTCATTACAGCCCCGTTTCTCCTAGCTTTCTGGCAGACCTGTCCAGGTCAGAGTCTTTCTGCATCTTCTAGGAGAAAATCTATCTATCTATCTATCTATCTATCTATCTATCTATCTACAATGTAAATTTATTTATTTAGAATCTCTGTATCCAGTCCTTTACAGTGTCTCAGGAGAACTGTGCCTGAGGGAGCTCATCCCTAACCTTCACTTCCAGTCCATCCATTTCCCAGAACTCCCAGGGTTTACCCAGGACAGCAGGGTGGGAAGGGCTGCAACAAGGCCTTGTCCTTAAGGCCTGGAGGCTTCTGTGGAGCATTACTTGTGGCCGAGGAGCCTGGGAAATGCCTCATAGCCTAATAGATTGAGCCACAGATTTTTGAGAACGGGATTTGAGCCAATTGTTCATGTTGCACTATGAACAGTCAATCAAGCAGCTGTGATTAGTGATTCAGACTTGGAGGAAAAACAGGTGAAACTTTAAGGGACAGTTGAAAACTTGCTGTAGCAGGGTAGCGGGTGGGGAATTAACTATTCTTCAGCAGTAGTAGAAGTGCAAGTCTGTGTAGTTCCATTTTACTGGCATTTCCCACAGCTCCCTGGAGTTAATGGATATGTCTCGGCATGCTGAGAAGCCTCCAGTGCTACGAAGGAGCCTAGGAAATTGAGTTCCTAATGCTGGTTGGGTCGAACCATTAAGCAGGGAATCAGTGGAACTTAATTTACCAGGCTTCCAGGCAGCAATGGGCTGTCTGAAGGAGCAATCAGGTCTCAAAGTTGGGCCTTTGCTGAACCATCCACACCTGTCCAGGGTCTGAGGTAGGATTTCCACCCAGCTTTACCTGGAGACATTGCAACTTTCTGCATGATACATTTGCTCTGCCACCGAACTGTGGTCTGAGTCTGTCATTCCTGTCTTCACAATGATAATGTCCAGGAGATGGAGATCAGCAACAGGGCCGCTGCCGGAGTCAGATACTCCTGCTAAGTCACAGTATGATGAGGTGGGTTCAAACTATGGATGCTCTGGTGCTTGGCTCATAATGACTTGACCGCCCTCATCCCACTGCTCCAGAAGAGGATGGGTTTATTTCTGAATTCACCCTACCCCCCACAATTCTGATTCTTGTCATCATCATTAAATATTAGAGGTACTCATTGATGTTAAGATTTAACTTGGACCCTAGTTGGTGCTTCAGAAAATGGCCTGGTTCTGCTCAAACTGATATAGAGACTGCTTGCTTTGACTCAAGTACTAAACCCAAACAAAACTCAGAAAGCTGGGGCTTGGTGACTCCCATTGCCCCATGGAAAATCACAAAATCATTGCAACTTTTTATAGGTTATCTGAATGTGCAAGTATTACATTCCTAGCAGAGGATTATGAATGCAAAATTTCAGAAAAATGCATGCAGTGGCTTTTGTATTATGTATATGTGTGTATTCATATAGAAGGGAACTGCCAATCACTGGGCCATATCTTGGCAGAACTGGATTTATTTATTTATTTATTGAGGGGACTTCTATGTCACCCCATTCGCCGAAGCCTCGGGGCGGCTCACAACCATAAATAAATAGAATCCAATGAAACAATATAAATTAACAATATAAATTAAGTCGCCCTGGCCAAAGAATAAAATGAATAAATAATATTAACAATTAAAATAACATTTGAATAAAAAGGTCTTCGCCTGGTGCCGAAAACCAAATAACAACGGCACCAGGCGGACCTCTCTGGGGAGCGCATTCCATAGATTGGGCGCCACCGCAGAGAAAGCCCTCCTCCGAGTACCTATCCTCTTAATTTCCTTCATGGAGGGTTCTTGGAGAAGGGCCTCTCCCGTTGATCTCAGGGGGTGGGCGGGCACATATGGACGTAAGCGCTCCTTCAAGTAACCAGATCCCAAGCCATTTAGGGCTTTATAAGTGATCACCAACACCTTGAATTGGGTCCGGACTTCAATGGGAAGCCAGTGAAGCTGACGGAGGACTGGAGTCATGTGAGCATAATGCCCAGTCCCTGTCAGCAGCCTGGCAGCTCTATTTTGAACCAATTGAAGTATCCGGACCGTCTTCAAGGGCAGCCCCACGTAGAGCGCATTACAGAAGTCAAGTCGGGAAGTCACCAACGTGTGTGTCACTGTCGCCAGGCAGTCGTTCTCCAGGTAGGGGCGCAGCTGATGGATCAGCCGAAGCTGAAAGAAAGCGCTCCTCGCCACCGCTGTCACCTGAGCTTCCAATGAAAGCTCTGGATCGAGGAGCACTCCCAAGCTGCGGACCTTGTCCCTAAGAGGGAGTACAACCCCATTCAGGACTAGGTTCAATTCACCTTCATTTATTTATTTATTGTGGACCGACCTGGCATTAAGCAGCAGCACCGTCAGACCCGAGGGGTGGTTGACAAGACTACCTGGAACCCTCTGGCTGGGGGTAGAACCAGAAGGAGGGACAGGTGTCAGCCATCTGTCCCTCCTTCTTCTACGCAGACACGTTAAGCCCCCACCGTTGTAACGTTCAAATTAAAATACAATAAAACTTTAAAACAGTTTACCTCATCTACCCCCCCCCAATACAAAATTCCACCCACCAACCTAGGCCCCCACCAGGCCAGCCCCGCACGGCCACGAACGGCCACAAATGGCGGCAACCGCCCTTTGGCCACTGCCCTTTGGCCGCTGCCCTTCGGCCGCCGGCCAGAGGCCGCCGGCCCCAGGCCGCGTCCGACGGGTTAAGCTGTCGCCTGCCCGCACGCCCCACCCCAATCCGGCGTTGCTCTCACCAACGCCGGCGGGGGGGGAGCAGAGAGGGGCACGGAAACCCTCCAGGAGGCGAGATGGCGGCACCCTCCTCCGCACCGTCGACAGTGGCCCTGGCGTGGCCCTGGTGTCCTCCGTCCCTGGGGTGGCCCAGCGGTGGCCGTGGGAGCGGCATCCGCTGGCCTCCGGCTTGGCGGCTCGCCTCAGGTCCGGCATGGTGATGGTGGCGGCGGCGGCAGCGCGGCGCGGCACGGCAGGTGTTCCAGGGAGGGAGGGGGAGGGAGCTCCGATCCAGCCCTGGATGAAATTTGTCTGGCTGCTTGCCCTTTCTAAGGTGAGCAAGCTTAATAAGCATCAGAGGAATATGTGCAGGGATCTTTGTGCCAAAGCCATCTGTACATTTTGGGGGTATCCAAACAAGTAGAGGCTAATTCGTCTATATTCCCTGTGGACCAGTCTTCTGAAAATGGCAGAGAGAGTAGAGGTGACCTTAGAAAGAAAACTGCAGTTTCAGAAGGATAGGTGCAGTGGTACATATGGCAGTGGAGGCGATTCATTTTCCCTTTCCCTTGAGTGTTGTTGTTGTCGTTGTTATGCTATTTGCATAAAAGCTGAAAATGATCCTCACTATAGAGGTGTTCCTTTGCAAGAAAGGCATTTTGATTATTTAAATCGAATTCATGCCACGCTTCCTGCCAAATTGAACTGCAAATGAACTTGTGGACAGGGTCCAGCTTTGGTTCCAGCCACTTTGGAGAAAAACTGTTTTAATCTTGGGAAGCACCAGAAACAATCAGAAGAGGAAAAGGAAGAGGAAGAAGGGGAAACACATCTGAAACACCTTGGGCTTTAGCTAAATCGTATGTGCCATCCTGCTAAAAATTCTTAAACTGGGCTCTTTCTGGTGAAATGTCAGAATGTTCGAGTCTATGTGACTTCAATCAGAGAGAAAGCATGTGCTTGGTAGTACCAGTAAAATCAGTGGGATTTAGAATGCTTGACTTTGACTGGGTCATGCCCTTTATTATTAGCTGATGATATCATAAAGCAAAAATATTCTCTTATCCAAGAGCTTGAAATCTAACATGTTCAGAATGGAGTAAATTACTCTGCTGAGGAGTGAAGTATCCAGCAAGGCCATGTCAGGAACAGTCTTGCATTTAAGTTCAAATTTCAAAAATAGCAAATTTGACTAAATAATATCTGTATCCAATTTCAGCTTGGTTTATTATGCCCTTTATGTCCATGAAATCACCTCCATTAATTCCAAATATACGGGTTGAAAAATAACTTCAAAATTATTCCTTTGGTAGACAAAAACAAAGTGATAATAATGTGTTGTTGATATTTTAACAAGATTTCCATCAGCATTTCCCTACTGATGGCGGATTCTTACAGCTTTATCCCCTGAGATATGAGCGCCAAATCCAGCCCTCATATAGGCAGCTTGTTTGGCAGGTGACAATAACACACCAATGGAAAACTGCCTTGTGCATAGTCCACAGGGTGCTGTTTTGCATATGCAGTACATGTGTACCATGCAAGCACTTAAAACACTATTTTTTTTATTTCTTGCCAAATGCACATATGTAGTAATCAGTGAACAAGCAGGCCCTCTCTCCTAGGGACTGTCAAGAAAAGTGATTCACACTCCATTCACAACAGGCACGCAGAAGTACAGCCAGCGCTGCATCTTGGGGCCAACTCCCAGGGCCCCCTAACTGAGCATCAACTGCAGCAGTGAACCCCATTTTATTTCTGTACTTACGAGGAATGCTATGATTTAAGGAAGGTTAAGGTATAAACTGCATATGCTCAGAAGTTTTCAGGACTAACAACTTCATTGTTTTGTTGTTCTTCTAACAAATCTGCAATGTAGAAGTCATGCATGTATGTATTTATTTACTTAGTAACACAGAAACAGAGTGAATCAGAAGGGGTCTCCCAGGCCATCTAGTCTGACCCCTGGCTCCAGCCGGCTCCACACATGACATGCCTACTATGTGCATGTCCTTTTACTTGCTTATTACAGTTCAAATCCACTCAATACAACATTCTTAGATTACAAAACTTAGAATGGCAATGTGTGTGTGTGTGTGTGGGGGGGGGGGAATGCCAGTTGTATGTTTCACAATATCCACAGTAAAAGGTATTGCTGTAAGACCATAAAAGGCGGCTGTTTGTAGGGGCTCGAAGGGATAAATGAGCTAGTGCATTGCTGAAGACATGAGGTGCCATTAATACAAAATGGCAAGTGAGGAGGCAGCCTGTGGGGCTATATGATTTTGCATGCACATGATTGAGAGAAAGAGAATGAGAGAGAGAGAATGTTTGTGCCTTAACAGCTCTTGACAATGTGCATATCCAGTCACTGGGGCAGGAGGAACACTATTAGTATCAAGCAACAGATCCTGGCCACATACAGACAATGGGTAAGTTTGCACAACACAACAAGCCATGGTGAATTCTTGTGTAGAATGGTCTGTCATGTCATCTGAACACTGTTGTAGTATTTCAGCATGGTACATTTGGTCTTAGCAACCACGATAAGAAACAACAGTCTGTTCTGTGGTTTCCACGCTTCACTATGGTTTCTCCAATCATCCAAACCTGGCATCATTTTTCCTTAGTGCAACCAGAGTCCTCTGGAAAAAGCAGCAGCTTCTGCAGGAGTTTCTTCAGCCATCCAATATGGGATCAAATTCAGCCAGGGCACCCAATGAAATACATGCCAACAGCAGGCGAAATGAGTGAGGAAGGTGGAAATCACGTCTGTGTAGAAACCATGTACTCACCTGTCAGGCAACTTGAACCAAAAAATGAGTACCTTGGAAACCATGCAGGGTTGCTAGTCGTGATGTGTGAACCCAGCCAATGTGTCTCAACATATGATGTGGATCAAAGTTGCATCAGCCAAGTTGCTCTACCCTTCCTATCTGCCCAACCCTGCTCACCAGTCGCGGTGGCTGCATCATTCAGATCCATCCCTTTCCAGCATTACTGCCAAGGGAAGCCCTTCAAAAAATGGGGCACACTTGCCTCACTCGGCCACCACCTGGCCATTGAGCAGTGCTTTCAGCTTACCCACTTGCACCATGACATCCACGCTGCACATTAACACAAACAAACAAACAAACAAACTCCAGGCTTATGCTGCACGTGGTGGCAATGGATCCAGGGGCTTTTTAAAAAGCAGGCTCTGCTCCAAGCACATATTTAGTGCATGTGGGTGAGGGTGACTGTACTGTGCTAATGTTAAGATCAAATGGAGCCAGGGTCAGAGAATCGTCCCTTCCTGAACAGGGCTTATGCCGCCTGCCCTGCCATTCCACCCTACCAGGCACTTTTTGCGATCCATCCACACTAACTGCATTGGCATCTGGACAATGTACTATGAGACACAAGCCATGGAGAAGGAGAGTCCATGCCCCCCCCCCACACACACACAATTTATTTGCTTAAACTCACAATTTCATTCGTGCATACATGAGTTTAAATGAATGCGTATGTCAGCATCATGTGTAATACGGAACAAAGAAGTACACCTGAAAATGTAATCTGCAGTATCTGACATCAAAGGTTCATGGATTAAAGTTCTTTTAAGGATAAGGTTTTGCAGGGGTGGAAGAATTTCCCAAATACAATATTGGCTTTATTCTATGACTGTGATTCCTCCTTCTCTATTTATTAGCTACATCCTAGGATAAACTGTCCCAATGTAGTATACAAAATCATAAACCACGAAAATTCAACTACCATTCACTGTATGAAAGCGAAACAACCCCAAAGCCCACAAAATTCTTGTAATGAAGTTTGAATTGGTTTGGTACCCGAGTGGAGTTATTTCTTTTGGTTTGGATTTCTGACTCAATGTATGTGGGAGCTTGAGAGTTTGGGTCCCAGCCTCTGCCATTGTCTGCTCAAGGGCCAGTTTGCCTTATCCTTCTCTTTCACACACATTCCCAGACTAACCACGTTGTGAGGAAGGGGAAAGATTGAAAATGGCAGCAGCAGGAAGTTAAGTTGTCCCTTCATCTGCAGTGAAGCTTTCTGCAAAAGCACAGGATCAGTTCAGCAAATTGGAAGTGTAGGAATTGTAGTCTTATTTAACATATTGCCTTTCCTTACAAAATGACATGCTTTCTATTTTTCCCCCTCTAGCTAATAAACCAGGAGGAATAAAAGACCCTTCCGTCATTGACAATGCAGGCACCAAGAGGTTTTCATTGAAAGCCTGACACCATTTTGTTTCCTCCTGCCCCGGTAATCTGGTAAGCGAGTGGATGAAGAGCAAATCTGGCAGATAAGAGGGCTGGTGCTGTGCCATCATGGGCTAAGCTGAACTTTGGAGGGAAGGACTGGTTCATAAAGGATTGGTAATTTCCAAATCAGAGTTACACCTTTCTATTACTTAGATGTTTCATCTCCATCACTGGTCAGGGAACTGAACTTGGTTTAGGCAGAAGGGAGTACAACGCATGTTTAGGAGCTATGCCTGTGTTCATGCAGAAGGTCCCAAGTTCAATCTGGGGCCTCTCCAGGCAGAGCTGGAAAAACTGCCTGAAATCCTGGGCAGCTGCTGCCAGCCAGTGCTGACAGTGCTGGGCTGGATGGATCAAAGGTTAGACCCATCATAAGGCAGGCTCCCAGGTTCCTAACATCCTTCTCTTTCATGGAATCAAAGATCAGCTTTCAGTAAAATCGCTCATCATCATCAATTCTTCACTTAAAAACAAACAAACAAAACAAACAACAATTGTAGTAGACTGTAGAGTGTAGAAAAATACAATAAACACAGTAAAGCACCTAGAAATGCAAGACAAGTGTGCTTATGATATTGTGATATATGATTGGACATTTAGGCTATGTGGGTTATGGAAGGAAATCCTAAAATCTATGGAATCTATGGAATGCGCTCCCCGTCGTTATTTGTTTTTCGGCGCCAGGAGAAGACCTTTTTATTCAAACGTTATTTGAATTGTTAATTTTATTTATTTAATTAATTATTTAATTCTTGGCCAGGTCGACTCAAATTGTATTATTTTTATATTGTATGTATGTATGTATTTATTATTGTGAGCCGCCCCGAGGCTTCGGCGAATGGGGCGGCATAGAAGCCTCCCAAATAAATAAATAAAAAGGACAAAACGAAATAAAGCCTGGAGAGTGGTGGTCTGCCACTGGAGGCACCATCACTCCCCACAAGGAAATGAAGTCCTGTTAATATCACTTTTCAAAGAATGGGATTATGTTTCCAACTGAAAATGGCACAAAAGAGGCTCATATTAATTAGCAGCAGTGTGATTAAGTGGAAATGGAAAAACTGGGGGGAAAAAACCTTTTATTTGAAGAGTGACAACTGACCCTGGATTGCAGGAAAGTCTTCCTTCTGCTGCTGTTCTGCTGAATGTACAACTGAATCATATCAGTTCTGGAAAACACTGTTGCACAGTGAACAGAGACCAGGAAGACCAAAAAGACAATCCCTGCTTCTAGTTACCTGAGATTTACCGGAAATGGCACATACCATCTCAATGCTCGATGCACGTAATTTGAACTGTATCTCATGGGACCTCCAAGGACAGAGAGATTCCTTCAGCACACCAAGAGGACAAAGTAAACTGCCCAGAACAGGGACGAATGAATGAATGAATGAATGAAGGGAGCTTGAATACACAGCAGCTTGGCATACAGAGCTGTGCAACTTGGAAAGCACAGCTTCACCCATCACTGGAGGGTGCCCTTATTCCTCATCACAGAACAAGTGCTTCATTAACATGTAAGCCCATTAATCTCGTAGTTGGCATATGAATTCCCACTTGATTTGAACATCTGCCTGCAAGGCGCATCTCTAATTAGAACAGACATGTTATTCCACGATTAAAATAAATATCAAAACACATTTCTGCTTCTTCCAGTTAGCTTCTCCTCATGCTACCATAGCTGAAATAATCGTGGCTAAAGCTCATCAACTCTCAGTGGTGCTAAGATTTCATTAAGACAGGGGCGATGCAAGAGAGTAATTCAATACACATTTATGGAATAAATGTCCACAGGGTTTTATTACTGTCAGAACACGAAGAAAACCAAACGAGCCTCTTGAACAGCAGTTTCCTACACTTAAAAATCCAAATATCTTCAAGTAACTAACTTCTGTCAAATGCTAATTTGTTAAGCATATAAAAATAGGAAGTCAATAAAAACTAATGAATAGTTTAATGTGTTTTACACACACACACGCACGCACACACACATACACACCATACCTGAAAATGGCAGACAGAAACCAGTATACAGCTCTCGTGGATGTGAAGGGGAAATCTTGATCTCCACATTCCCATGCAGGGGTTCCTCTGAGAATTCTCCTTTCCTAGCTCATGCAGATAAATCTCCTTCTACAGTATCAATAGCCATAATGACAACAGGTTTACCTCCTTCCCTCGCCTGTCCACTTTGGCTGTGGCAGCGGCAGACAACATCCTTTGGACATCAAAGGGGGAAGGTTCAAGATCCATCCCGCCACAAAAAGGGCCAGGTGCGAGCCTGCTCAGGCTGAATGAGAGGGAGCTGGATCTTCTCCGGCTTGGATGAGAAGTGGAGTTGTAGAAGAACTCAGGGGATGCATGCTTCCCTTTCTTATCGAAGACGAACTTAGCAAGTGGCAAATAGTGTTGTTTCAAGCCAGGAAATCAGGAACACTGGCGACATCTTTTTACATGAAAGCTTGAAAGAAATAGTTTGACCAGACCTGTTCTACCTGTGTTTCCCTCCAATGCCAAATCAACCCTGATTGTAGCTCACCGGGTGGTTAATAAATGAATAAGCCTCCTTTGTGCTTGCAACTTGGGACTGCAAAACTGGACTGCATATATCATTGGCAAGCTTTGTTATATTAATGTGTGTGTGTGTGTGTTTCACGTTCTGTAAACAAATTGATAAGGGTTTGCATTTGTTAAATCCTTCTCAAAGAGCCCCCTCCAAAGGAAAGCAAGGAGGGTGACTACTAGGGGAAGGGTCTTCTCAGTTGTGGCTCCGCATCTGCAGAATCAGCTCTGCAAAGTGTGCACCTGGCACCCATTTTATGTTCCTTTCAGCACTGGGTGAAAACTTGATTTTTGCAAGATTTTAGTAGATTTTAATTCCCATTTTTTATATTTATACTGTATCTCTAAGAGTGATTGAGCTGTGGTGGCTTTAATATAATATTGTAATATCTTACTATTGTATTGATGTATGATTGCATTTTATGTTATTTTATGATCATTGTTTTATATTTATTATTGCATTTTGATTTTGTAAACAGCCCAGGGAGCCTTTGAGCTGATGGGTGGTGTAAGAATATAATAAAAGCAAACAAATAAATAAAACAAACTGTACTCACAGATGGCTACACACAGCTCTGTGTTCTTCGTTTCTCAGCTAGAAGATGCCTTCCTTGTTCTCATTTATAAAATCAGTGTAGAACTGTAGGGCGTTGAGAGTTGTCCTGCGTGGTATCCTCGGAGGCATCTCTTTTGTCTGTGCCTCATTTCCAGTCCATTCTGTTTCTTCTGGAGTCCCTTGTTGCTCCTTTTGGAGTTACATCTTCGTTGACTGTTAGTTATGGTCTGCGGCACACAACCGAGTATGCGATTTTATGGCTGATTAACATTTTTATTCTTGTGTGGTTTCTTTGTTATACATTATTTATTGTCGGTTTGGTAGTGTTACATTTTATGTTCAACACTTTGATAGCTCTGCAGAAAGTGTTTTATAAATCTGTGTAACGAATAATTAAATAATGAACTGTAGGTTTTTGTTGTTTTGTTTGTTGCAAATACAGCAAGGTCAGAAAGAGGAAGCACTAAAATACAGGACAGCCAGTTACAATACTGGATGGCCAGGTGCTCAACCCAGCAATTGATGCAATTCAATATTTTAATTATTTTATTCAGTATATTTATTGTCCAGCATTTTTTTAACATTGGAAAATTCAAGGCAAAATAAATTGGTTTTCTACAGAGCTTTCCATCCAGGTTGTGATCAGCCACGGATCTGCATAGCTCCAGGAACATAACACAGAGGGCCTCAGTCAAACTCTTTTACAAAGCAGAATACATGATCTCAAGCAGATGCACAGTGCTATGGGAAATAGGCACCATAATTGAGGGAAATGTTTCAGATTCTGTCACAGTGTACACAATCTAAATAGAGAAAACTCAGTAGAGAAAACTCTCATTTGAAGCAACTTGATTATTGTTGCTGAAACAAACAGACTGCATTAGTTCTTCTTCTCCACTTGTTTTGCCCACTGGCTATGAAGGAATGAACCCCATTCAGCCACCCTGAATCCTGCAAAGAGATGCAATCAAGCCACCTGCAGATTCCTTGTTGAGTTAATTAATATAGACAGCTGCAACTTGTTAGCCAACTAATTTAATCTTCAAGAAATATGAATAGCTGATGCCATGTTATAAATGACAAGCAAAGGATTGAGTTCCTGTTAAATGGCACATTTGACTTCTGTCACAGTTGATATGCAGACAAGGAAAAGAACAATTTAGAGATATGAATATGGAGTTATTTCCATATGAGTTATTAGAACTTCAACATGAAAAGTTATTACTTCTTCATCTGAGACATAAAGGTGTAAGAGTGCTGCTGAATCAGGACAAGGTCTATCTAGTCCAATGTTTTGTTTCCAATAATTTTTCAACCAGATCCCTACAGGAAGCCCTCAAGGAGAATATAAGAGTATAAGAGCAACAAGGGCTTTTTTGTCATAGAACACACCGTAACAGTGTTCCGGCACCTTTTTTTGATGGATTTTTCCACATGAATTTGAATTGCCCTGTCAGGCATAGCAAGTCGGTGGCAAAATCATTAAAATGGTGCATGCGGGCTGCTTGTGTGTCTGCACTGGTTGTGATGGCACTGCTCGGCTTTTGATGATGCTCGGCTTGTGATTGGTTGTGTGGTTGCGCGCTGAGTGCTTACTGCGGGTGGCGACCATTATGTTTCATTACACAGTGTTGGTGTGTGTAGAGTGACTGGCTACGTGCAAAAGGTAAATAATTTCTTTATTTAAAAAAATGGTGAATTGAAAATCTTTTTTTAATTTTTAGTGTAAAAGTGTAACCCCAAATTCAAAAATGAAAAACATTACTAATTCTCAACCACCGGTCCTGCTAATAAAAAGGCCAGAATATTAAGAACTGAATATATAATTTTTTAAATAAAAGATTAACAAGATGTGAGTTCCGGCACTTTTTTCTTTTTTTTACAAAAAAAGCACTAAGAGCAACCATACTGCATATGACCAAGTCCAGCATTCCATTCGCACAAGGACCAACCAGTGACCCACAGGACACCCACAAGCAGCACATAATTGCAGCAGTGTTGTAGAGTGGTCAGAATGCTGGACTAGGAGTTGGGAAATCCAGGCTCTTTGCCTGCTTGGCCATGAAACTCACTGGTGATTTGGGGCTAGTCCGGGACTCTTAGCCTAACCCACCTCACAGTGTTCTTGTGAGAATAAGATGAGGAAGAGGCTTATGTATGCCTTCTTGGGTTCCTTGCAGGAAATAAGCAGCAGTCTTCCCCTCGTTTTCCCCAAGGACTGGTGTGCAAAGACAAACTGCCTCTGCAGGTAGCATATGGCTTTTAGGACTATCGTTCATTGGCCAGCTCAATACTTCCTGCTTAATTCCAGATCACGTACGAACATGCTAAAAAGCAGTGGTGTTATGATCTGGGGTGTAGGTGGTCAGGTAACAGACAAATTCACCAGGCAACAAGGCAAGGTGGTACAAGGCCAAACTCCAACTACCAGTGTATATCACAAGTCCAAGTCACATTGCCAAATGGGCCAGGGTCAAAACCAGGAGTCAGTCACAGAGCCAGATGGGGTGCCGTCCAATAAACAAGAGCATGGTGAGAATGAGCCAGAGGTCAGGAGCCAGTAAGGCAGCACAATGAGGTGTAGGTACTTTGGAGCAGGAGCTGGAAAAAGGAGCAGGCAAGATCCACAGGTGGTAAAGGGCTCCGGAACACTGGAGACTGGTGTTGCTGAGGCAGCTCCTGGAGGGAAGAGCCAGTTCTTAAACAGCTCTTCCCCCAGACCCCCAGGTGGTGCTCATGAAGGCCCTGGCAGCGGCAGTAAAGTAGTCCTGTAACTACTAGGGCTGTTGTTCTGGTGCTTGGCCAGCAGGAGGAGCCCTGAAGCTACCCAGATCCTGACAACTGGTCCCAGTATAGATATCTTTGGAACACCACTGTTTCCATCCCTACATTCAGAGAATTTACCATTTACTCTCTGTTTACTTCTCTTACTGATCCACAAGAAGAGCTCTCCATTTTTCCATGGCTGCTAAGTTTGGTAACATTCTTATTACTATTATTATTATTTATTAAATTTGTTTGAAGGCTACCCATTAGCATCACAATCCCTGTCAACTTTATCAAAAACATTGTCAAAAACTTTTTGGAAGTCCAAATAAACAATGGTTGGGTTTGCACATAATGAGAGAAGCTATGGTGAATTGTAGTCTATCGCATTGCCAGAACCCACTTATGGAATTTCAGTACAAAATTTCAATGGTTTGTTCAACACTTCACCATGACTTCTTATGATGTCCAGACCCAGGAAGTCCATTTTTCTAGTGAGGTAGTGAGGAAACACCATAGAGTCTCATGGAAAGAAGAGCAACGAAGTAGGATGGTTTAGGCATTTGATCTCTACTATGCAGAACACGCTAGCAACACACATACAATCACTGCCTTTGTTTCTACTGACTGAACAAAGAGTCTGAAACTGAGAAAGTGGTTGAATGCATGAGGAGAGAAGGATGTAATCATAGAAATTCTGGGGTGGATGTCAGCAAGGGCTAATGATTTATTAGCTTTCAATTTTGTCAATAAGCTTGAGCATATCATCTTTTCTCACCACTATTTACCTCAGTTCCTCAGACTTCTTTCCTGAAAACATCCATTCAGACATGGGTGCCTGCCCTACATCTTCTGCCATGAATGCACAATCTCCTGATCCTCATGAGTGCTCCTTTAACTCCACTTTCATCCAATGGTCCAATTGCCTCCTTAGCTACTTTCCCGCTTCAGTTATATTTAAATAATTATGTATTGTTGGCTGTGATGTTGTGAGCAATATACTCCTCAAAAAGGTTTTTAAAAAATCTCTTACTGTCCACTTGCATTTCTTTTGTGATAGTTCACACTCCCTTTTATTTTTCTCATTTGGGCAAGACTTCCATTTTCAAATGAAGTTCTCTTTTATCTAATAGCTTCCTTGGCACTGCTTATTAACCATGCTGGTGACCTCTTGGATTTGTTACTATCATTCTTAACCTTGTTACTGCTTCCCTTATATTAGAGAAGTTCCCTTCAATGAATTTAAATGTGATTGTGTTGGACTTCCTTGGCAATTTTCCACTTCAGTATAGATTAAATCTGATAGCAATGTGGTTACTATTTCTAACTGAGTCAACTAAATTTGCATCTCAGGTCCTGGAAGGTATCACTTAAGACTAAATCCAGGTTCACCTCCCCTATTGCCAGTTTCATGCTCAACTGCTATAAGGCACAGTTGCTTGGAATATCAAGAAATGAAACTCTATGCTACCAGAACACTATTCATCTAGTCCATGTGGGGACAGCTGAAGATATTCAAATCCTTCCACATTTTGGAGGCCATCCTGATTTCATTTTCCATCTCAAGATCACACTGAGCATTTTGGTCTGTGGGTTGATAGAATGTTCCTAGTACTAAATTACTTCTAGAGCCTGGTATTCTCAGCCACAACATTTTCTGGTGGAGTCTGCCACTTCTAGGTTTTCTAGTCTCTTTGACACCATGTCCTATTGGACAAACAGAACAGCACCTCCTCCAGTACCATCTTCCCAGAGATGACTGTACCCCACTGGTTCTCCTGTCCTGCCAACTTCCCATCATCTCCCCTATATCTAGGCTCTCATTTATAACCAGGCACTCCTACTCTCCCATTCTGGCTCGGAGAATTCTAGCATCTACCCCAAAACACCTATATGGGAATTCCTCCCTATATGGCTCTGACCTGTGCATGTTTAACTATGGCCCATGGGCCTCTCTGACTGGCAGTTCTGCTACCCCATACACTCATGGCCTATTCCATCCTCCTCTTCCTTACAGCAAGTGGAAGCATTTTCCCCTTCATCTCCTAGGGCTGACTCAACCCAAACTGGATGCTTCCCAGATCCTACCAGCTTTCGTCCAGGGTTCAGATTAAAAGCTGCTCTGTCACTTTTTATATTCAGTGCCAACAGTTCAAAAGCAGCCTGTCCCACTTATATAGCTGTCCCAAAATGTTCCTCAGTGCCTAACAAATCCAAACCCCTTCCTCCTTATACCACTATCATATCCATACCTTGATATTTCTCCGTTTCATCCTCTCCCATAGCTATGCCCCAGAAACTCCGCCTCTGCTGTTAGCTTATGGGCATCATAGTGACCTTTAACCAGGGCTGGTGTCAAGAATGACCAAGGCTGAGCACCTGCACTGGACCCACACTTAACAGGGGCCCACTGACAAGATCCTTCAAGAGTTGTTCCTCTTCCCTAGTGCCACCTGCTTGTTCACCTGCCTGTTGTACTGGCTCAGATGATGAAGGTGGTGAGAAGTCCTGCCCACTCTCTGCCTGGCTGTTCGCCAGCAAGTGGTAGCAATGATCAGAAAGACCATGTGGGAAAATAGCAGCGAAAAGGCAGAATCACTGAAGGAAGGGGCCTGTTGAGGGAGACTTGCCCAATTGTGCTACACTCGCATGGGCTATAACACCACCATCTGATCAATGGTTAAAGCCAGCTGTGTTGACAGATGTCACCACAATCTGTGATATATCAGATTCCACATTCTATATATCTCCTATTGAAATGTTCTGAACAAATATATTCACATTCCATCCCGAATATCCCTCTCTGTGCACTACCAGAAGGTGTGTGGCTTCCACCACCCATGGCAACCTTGTCACTCTAACCAGGTGATCTACCCCAATGACTTTGGAAGATGTTGCAGAAGTGGCCTTTGCTGTAATTTGCAAAACGGTTAAACCCTTTCTCTCCTGTATTTACTGCACTGAGCATGTACAATTTTGGAAAGCGCCATATTGCTCAGCATGCATACAAGTGCACATTCAAAGCACAAAGGCAGGTGTTGAAGTTCTTCACTGAAAGAGTGATTGCAGGATCTCTCTTTGTACTATGTGCACAATTTTGTTGCTCCCACTGTGGGCTGTGAACAAACCAGTTTCCCACTTTTTGAGAATGTTTCAAGCTGTGTTAGGGTAAACCCAGCTCCAGAAGTTAAGAAAGCTGATTTCACACCTGTGTTCAGCCATTGCATATTTTTACTACATGTGTGCAAGCTATACCTGCCTGCCCAGAAGATTTGTTGGAAATGTGTAGGAGCACTCTGAATTTGCCAGCTCTGGCTAATGCCCTCTCTTCCCTGGACCTCCCAGCCACCCCATCCCTTTAAACATCAGCTAGATTGGGAAAACAGATGAGGTGTTCTAGCCACAAGAAGAGGAGAAGGAAAGAGAGATCTTTCCCTCAGAATAGCACGCTAGGACAAAAAGCTCCAGTGGCCCTTGGAATAGCAGCTTTGGAAGGAGCCTCAGTAGCCTGGAGGGGTAAACCAGGAATTCATCTCTGACCTGGATGATTATTCCAGCTGGAAAAGACTCTAGTGACTCATTAGGATGCTTGCCTCTTCTTTTAGATTAGCATTAGAGGTCTGAACCTGACTAATTTTACTGGCATATCGAATGCTTATTGACTAGCAGCTGTGTCATCACCAGTGCCATGAAACACACCCTTGCATCCAATTTAGATTGATTGGTTTTATTTCTTTTAATGCTTCTCAGCAATAACATTAATATGGAAACAGTTACGGGGCTAGCCTTCTTCAACTGGGTGCCTTCCTGGTGTGTTGAACTATAACCTCCAGTATCCTCCAGCCAGCACACTACAACAAGACACGATGGCTGGGTGATGCTGGGAGTTGTAGTCCAACACATAGGAAGGGCACCAGGTTGGGAGGAGTGGGTTCGAGTTACAATGTGATTTTGCAATAGTGCTGCTGTTTACTGTTACAATTCATTTGTTCTTGAACCCAGACCCTGGGAAACCAGTATCATACACAAGACCGCCTCTACCAGCACAGCTAGGGAGACTGTTAGCCAGTGGAGTGGGTGGTACAGCAACAGAATCCCTGTCTTGTATGAAGGGCCCACGAGCAGGAAATATACATATCATTTGAAGACTGATGCAAGGACACTTGGCCAAGGAGGTGGCATCTGAACGTACCATCTGTCAAGCCCGTGTCCACAACCATCCTTCTTCCCTCTTCCCAGACCATTCAGCCCCAGTTCCACCTGAGCTTTTTTTTTTATTCAAAACTAAAATGCTGTAAGCATTTTTCAAATAGCTGTGTTAATGGAAACCGAGGCTACTCATGCAACACTTGATGTTGCTGACTTGGCTGAGAGGAGGGGCCTCAGGACTGAGCCATTTTTCCGCCCACAGGGCACTTAATGATCCAGTCCAAGGATACCTCCAGGGTTCAGTGAGCTGGATGGGAGCATGGCAATTAGGCAGACAAGGGCATGCTTCTAGGGCTCCCTCTTTTAATCCATTGGAAGAGGAACTGCATACATCCGACATACATACTTCTGGCCTTCTGTGGGGCTCCAGAGCCTTAATGACACTCCTGGCAGCTTCTCAGACTGTGCCTTCCAGAACTCAAATGGATTCTTGAGCCAAGTAACCCCAAATAAATAAACAGAGCACCAGACATGAATCAGAGAGCCAGTGCATTGGAAGCTGCTTTGTAACAGTGTTGCAAAATGCACTTTTGGCTCCCAGGCCAAAGGCTAGAAAATAACGTTGCCCCCAAGAGTTGGTCATCCAAGCGTTTCAAACAGTGGAAATCTCATCCACCATGGCCAAGTATTTACAGCATTAATTTGTGCAACCCCTAGGAAAAAGAGATTCCCTGCCCCCTCCCACTAGTATAAAAGTTGGTGGGCTTATGAAGCAATAGCATTACATTCCAAACAACTCTGATGTATTATTTATACCGAACAATATTATGAAAATGTAAATGTATGTGAATTATATTCAGGAGATTGAACAGTTCTGCTGGGGACCCCAGGGATATCCCAGGCATTTAGTATCCAAATTAGATGTGACACACAGTTGTGCATAGTTTTCTCCCAGTTTAAGAGAATTTAACCTAAGGAACAATTTGGTGGCGGGAACTGGTGGATGACGCTTCACTATTTCTCCTCCAGGGCTGTTTCTTCTTCTCAAAACACTCTCAACAGATTTGTGCCCTATATATGGTTATCTTTTCCCCAACAGAGGGGAAAGCACCTTCTAAGGGAAGCGATTTCAAGTGGGAAGGTGGCCAGAGAGGAAAGGGTTAAGTGACCCTTGTCATAGTTCTTTCAAATTCACACAGTCTTATGGCTGCATTTGTCTTGTTTGTTTTTTAACAACCACCGAAGACCTCAGAGGAAAGATACGCTCAACTGCTTGTCACATATACTTTGGCCCAAAAAACATTACAGAATGCAAGCTGATATTATCTATAGCACAACTATAAAAATAAAACCAAGCCAGATTTTAAAGATGGGTATGGCTTTAATTCGGAAAGAGGATTGCTTACTAAATGAAGAATGTGGGTAAGTGCTGGGGAACAGGAGAACTAGAAGCCCTGATTGCTGCATCTGCAGCAAGATCCAGTGAAAAGAAGAGGCCTCCAGGTATAGAGGTTAGTTTTGGCTTTGTAAAATATTTTGCATCGCTTCAATCAAGAATAGCCATGTCAGGTTACCAGCATCTTGATCTACTATAGCTGACTGGGAGGCAAAGCAGGGGCTGAGGGGCTATTCACACATAACACTAAGCAGTACAACAAAGTTACCTTTCTTACCTTGTGGCCTGTAGTTACACATTTGCAAAATAGCTCCTCACACATAGTTTTCACACACCATCTTCCCTCCAACTGGCAGCATCAGCTCTCCTGACTGAAAATCAGTCCCGGTGTGTACCACTCCTGCCTGCATCTCCCCCACTAGCCCACAGCCCCCCACTCGGGCCGGGCCTTTTTTGTCTTTTTCCTGCTGCTCTGTGAAACCACTGCCTACTCACTAGAGCCCTGCAGGAATGCTCCCTGCTGCTGCTCAGTGCCAGAGAGCAAACCTACCCACCCACACACCCTCAGTCCTCTTCTCCCTTCCTCACCACACAGGAGTCCACTCCACACGCACCCATGCACAGGCTCACACATGCACCCAGGAAAGGAGATGCAAAAGATGGCAGCGACTACAGGACCGTTGCGCTAATTTCCCATGCAAGATGTTGCACTGGTGAAGGTAAGCCCATATGGACAGGACAAGGCTGGATTCCAAAAAGGAGGTCTTGAGATTGTACTGCAAATACACGTGGCTGCTGGACTGCTCACAAGGATTTCTGAAGAATGGTGTGTATGCTTTATTGGCTACAGAGAAGTCTTTGTTTGCGTGGGAAGCTATGGGTGGTCCTGAAAGAAATGGGTGCCCCTCACCACCTGATTGTCATGATGCATCGTCTGCACTGTGGACAAGAAGCTTCTTTGAGGAAAAAAAATTGGAGAAACAAATTTTCCTATAGGCAAAGGCATCAGACAACGGTGTATTTTATCTCCCTGTCTGTCTAATCTGTACACAGAATATATAAGGAAAACTGGACTAGATTCAGTGGAGGAGTGAAAATTGGCAAAAAATATTTCAGTAATTTAAGATATGCAGATGATACTATATTACTGGCAGAAAGCAGCAATGAATTGAAATGACTCCTGATGAAAGTGAAAGAACATAGTTCAAAAGCAGCAGCTGAATGTTAATAAAAATGACTGTGGAAGAATTATAGAACTTGACTGTAACACTGAAGAAACTGAAAGGGTAAACGAGTTTGCTTATCTTGGCTCAGTTATCAATTCAAATGGAGGCAGCAGCCAAGAAATTAGAAGATTGAGACTTGGAAGGGCAGCAATGAAGGAACTAGAAGGATTATCAAGTGTAAGGACATTTCACTGGTGACCAAGGCCAAGCTTATCTGCACTACTGTATTCCTGCTCACTATGTATAGGTGTGAAAGCCAGACATGGAGAAAGCTGACAAGAAGAACATGGATGGATTCAAACCATGGAGTTGAAGGAGAGCCCTGTGAATTCCCTGGACCAAAAGAAAGACAAATAAGACCAAATCAAGCTGGAACTCTTTCTTGAAGTAAAAATGACAAAACTGTGAAGCTGTTGTATCTTGGGCACATCATGAGAAGGTGTGAAGAGCTTAGCAGGGCTGTCAAGGGCAGGGCATATTGGAGTATTGGAGGGCAGTCATTCACAGGGTCGCTATAAATCAGAGACATGCAACAACAAAAAAGCACTGTACAGAAAAGGATGCAATTAAAACATGGTCGGGGAGGGGGGCAGTTAAACTGAATCTTCACCAAAGCTCACACCTAGTCCTTTAGGATTTGGAAGCCTTTGGGCAAGGTAGCTTAATGCTCCCCATGAATGAGTTTACTTTTTCACTGCCACTGCTACCATGTGCTCCGGTTCCACCTCCTCCCCTTTCCCATCTTTGCATTCATCTGCTTGTCTGACAGACCAAGATTCAGGGAAAAAGCAGGCCTCTTCTGTTCCTCCTTTTGCCCCTGCTGTTGCCTGGCCAGAGCAAGAGGCAAGTGAACAAGCAGACAGTAGACATGAAGGGAAGGTGCAACTCCAGGACGATTTTGCCATGGGGCCCCTGCTGTGGAGCGGAACCTCAGCAGATGGCCCTTCGTGCCTGCCCTTGACCCTGGCTCTTCTTCCCTTCTAGCCATGCTCCACAGGCCTCTTGGGGAGGAACTCGTCCATCCTTGTGCCCCAGTGCCTTTCCTCTGTTAACAAGGCTAGGAGATGGAATTCTCTTTCCCCAACGTTTCCCTTAACAATCTTCCCTCACAGAGTTTTATACTGCAGGTCTTACCTACAAACTGGGTTAGGCTGAGGACACTAACCATATGCTTGTTCGGGTTGTGCATGTCTTGTGGCTCTTTAAATGCTCACAGTCATGGTCAGTGGCTTGGAGAGTCTGACCATTCCTCCCTCCACCCCCACCCTCACCCCAACAGTATTTATATAATGTGAAGGCTTTTGCCACCAGTATACAATAGTTAAACTATACTGAAGAATCTATACTGTAGAAATAGAGCAAAGTATGGAACCTGTTGGCTCAATAGCTGGGATTTTCTGTACATGAAGCTCATTCAGAAAATTAGCAATCACTTCACTTTTTAGTGAGAAGCTAGATTCAGCTCTTAAATGGCTGATTGGCACCATCACTACTTTTCTGAGAGGGTCCTTTGCATGCAGACCTGGGAGCTGGGGATGGGTTGGGAAAATCGAGCTTGAGCCCCACCTGTTTTTATGCGTGGTTCATCATCCAACTAAGGACACGCTTGCAGAAAACTGTTTTTATGGCTGTACGCCCCTGGATGGAATGAGCATATCTCAAAGTCAGATTGTCCTGATTTACTTAGGTTCTCAAAAGACCATAGATTTAAATTGAAAAGCAGAGATCCTAAAAGTTTTTATTAAAACTGTTTCAAGGACAGAACATGGGAACAAGACAAAGTGTGCCTTTTCTTATTTAAAACTAGCAAGGGTACTTTTGTAAAGGTTTTTTTTTAAAGCTAATGTGTAGAAACAAGTATCTTGCCAAATATCTGCCTGCCATTTCCTCACAATTTTCTTTAGTAAATGGACCTTAATCCCACCATTTTTGCAGCAATTTCCTAGTGGCTGGGCTCATTACAGCCCCCAAATTGTTATCTCATGGACCTCATCAGATCTTGTTCTGAAGATTTGGTATCATCTTGTAAGACAGAACAATTGTGAGCTTCAATCATTTTTGCTTTTAAGCCCACAAATATCCAGACGCATGTATTACACTTCTTTTTACCTGTCTTAAAAAGTGCGGGAAGCATAGCTTCTAAAGTTTTTATCTTTGAAGTCTGGTTTACACATAATCAAAACTTCTAAACTTTTATAGCACATTTAGTTTTCAATTTGTACTACACCATTTGAACGAATGTTCATTTTAGCATTTTTGATTATTATTACCGAAGAGATGAAATGGTAATTCTATATCCATTGCACTATGAGTTGAGGGGTTTCTGCCCCTTTTCTCTGTTTAAGATTTGTATAAGAATGGTATATATTGGAAGCATTCTCAGTTGGTAGCAGTCATCATCATAAACCCACAAAGATATTGCATATGCTCCAAATGACCCTCCCTATGAGTGACACACATTCTTTTCTGGTACCTGTTTCCCCAGCCAATTATTATTTCTCTCTCCCACCTCCAAGAGAATTTAAGAAACATAAATTTCAGGGTAACACAGCTAATTACAGTCTGAGAAGACACAGACAACCAAAGACATTATGAAAACTGAAACAGATTCTTTGAATTTTGGGAATGATTGTCTTAATGCAAATAAATTTCTAGAGAATAATAGTGGTAACAATTTTAGTTACCAAATACTTATTTATTGGAAATGTTTGTATACCTCTTAAAATAACCAAAGCTCTAAGCAGTTTACATATAAAAATGTGAAAGTCACTGTTTCAACTACACTATTGATAAACAAGTACAACTTGGATAACAAAGCTAAATAAAATAAATAAAGGTAACAGTAAAAGGTAAAAGCAAAAACAAGACAGTAAAATGGAACAGTGTCTGATGATCATTTACAAACCAGGGAGCCCTTTGTAAACACATATAACTTTAGAAGGCATTTAAAACACCCCATATTTCCTGCCTTCCAAAGGAGAGGGTGTTTCAGAGGGCGAGCACCACTACAGAGCCTCAATTTCAAGTTTACATTGTGATATTCTTTTGGTTGTGGAATGAGGAACAAAGAGTGCCAGTGAGCTGGTTAACTCAGGAGTTCAGGGTTCTAGTCCCCATGTAGCCATGAACTTCACTGGGTGACTTTGGGTCAGTCATTGACTTCCATCTGACCTGCCTTTCAGGGCTGTTGCTGTGAGGATAAAATGGAGAGAAGGAGAACCTTGTAAGCTGCCTCAGGTTCTTTGCAAGAGGAAGAAAAGCAGGGTAGCAGGGTGTAAATCGTACAAAGTGATAATACCTGTTACCTGAGGGGACTGTCCCATTCTGCTGGTGTGCTCACAGGGCCCACTGCGGCAGTGTGGCTCTGGTAACATGTCCCGATCTCACAATGAGCTTTCTGCTCATTTTGAGGCTTATATCTAAAAGTTCAAAACTCCCATGCACAAGCAGTGGGTCCTACAAGTGTAGCAGAACTAATGTACCTACCCGTACCTTAAGCTCACCCTTGAAGGTCCTTCTCTGGGGGCTGCCTTTAAAGGATGTGAAGAGGACAGCTATTTGGGAAGGACTTTTTCAGTAGTGGTGCCTCATTTATGGAATTCACTCCTCAGAGAAGTATGCCAGGCTGCAGTGCTGTACATGTTCCAGTGTCAGGAAAAAACTATTCTATTCACTCAGCATTTTAATGTTTAAGTGGTATGTTATTAATATCTACAGTGAGGTCTTATTTATTATTGTTTTATTTTCTGTTCTGGTTCTTGTTTGTTTTAATTGGGATTTTGTATTTATTAATTTAATTATGTTGTAATTTGTTTTGTTTTGTTTTACTTATTATTTAATGATAATGTTTTATTGATTGTTAATTTGTTTTAATATGTCTGCATTTTATTGTGTAGACTGTTCAGAAAGCCAGCACAACTGAGCAATGGTATACCAATTTTTTAATCAAACAAACAAACAAACAAAGGAGGTGGAGCCATCCTGTTGGAACTGCCCTTTGACTGCATGGATGTGGTTCAGATGAAACATGAAGAACAATATGAGTATTTTATGATGATTGTGAGAACTTCTCTTCCCTCCTCCTTTGCCATGGCTGGAGTGAACTGGAGTTTAGAAGCATCTGCATCCTTGTTTACATTGACTGAGGTCTGTTGATACATCTGACCCAGGTCACACTTGTATTGATTTAAATGGATGAAGCTACTGACCAAGCTCTGAACTCTAGTAACAATGCTCAAGCTGTGCTTTCTGATCTTGGTTTGTTTCCATAAACCTTAGTTTAAACTAATAACAGTTCTTAGTTTGGATGTAACAACAAGCCACAGTTAGTTTAACCCAGGAAGATCCTTCTAATCTCCTCCTCATGGCCATACCAAAGAGAAGGGAGGGGTGGGGAGGGGCAATGCTTGTGCCCAAGGCTCACTCAGTTGATAGACATAGGTGGAAATCCTATACTGTAACCATGTTCCCACTGTTTCCTTTGTGCAACGCAATGGGGACTTTTGTGGTTCTAAAAGCACCCCCAGAAATGCTTGTTTCTAGATCAGGATGAGCATGCCAACCTCCCTTTTGCAAGTGCCACTGACCTGTCCCCTGCTGAAAACAAGCATTTCCCCTTATTTCAGGTTCCCAGCAGAACCACAAAATTCCCACAGTGTCAGTGGACACTCCTGCTGGCACACACGTACAATAAAATACCGCACAAAGTGCTAAACTCTGCTTCGGTGTTACATCTGCACTAAGAAAATGTTCATTTTTTGTCTCTATTTTGAGGGGGGGGGGGGATAAGGATTCCTTTGTATAAATAGCCAGAGGCATGGTTATGCACATTTCCCAGCTTCTAGAAATCAAACCTGAGTAAAGGGCAGTTCTTCCTTGATTCTAATGGGCCCAATAGAAAATGAGCACAACATGGGCATGAAATGCCAGTGCATGGGCCGTTTCACTTCAATCACACCATTTATCTTAATAGTAAACATTGCCGAATATAATTGTTGCAGCTCTTCTGTAATGACTGCAACCAGATTCAATGCAGATTAATCTCCTACACTTGTAAACTAATCAGATATTAAAATAAACACAGTGCAACGTAGTAATCTTTGTAAATACTGTATGAGATGGATTTGACAGTACCTCTAATTTATTGTAACTTATGAAATTTGAATAAGGATTATTGTTTATAGTACTACTATACAGGATTAGTTAAAATTCCCAAATCACAGGAGAGTTAAAGTTTGGAAAGAGAGAATCCACTCCCACCCCAAACCCCAGAATGTTTAGGTGAGCAGCATAAATACGGCTTCAGAATCCACTGCAGAATGTGCTACTGCCAAAGGAATAGATGGAGACAGCATGCAACAGGTGGGGAAGAATCTTCCACAACACCAGTTCTTCATTATTTCTCCTTACTCCATAGACTTTTTTAAACATGGCCTAATGATATTGCTAAATCTGGGCCTCAAATAATTTCCCATGGCCTGAAAGCTATTCCAGAGCCCTGTGAATCCACTGGTGCCAGTGGCCTCCCCCTCCTGCTCCCCAGCTTAGTAGGCACAGAGGGAGCGATTTTATAGATGGATTGCAGATACAAAGAGGAGAGCAAACTTCTCCCTTTTCCAGACACTGCAACCCCCTCCGACCCCCTCTACACGCACATTAAAAAGAAAAAAGCCCACCCACTTCCCTTGCATGGCCATCATGCTGATAGAAAAACTTTGTGTATTGATTTGGGATTAAAGGAAGAATTTATTTTATCTGAGATTATTTGGAAAAGGAATTAATTGGCTAGATCTGGTACCTGTTAAATTCAAGTCCAGCTTAGGAATTATTAGAAATTATTTCTAGTTTAATATATATAAGGCCACAAATTAGCAAATGCAAATTTTGGGCCTATGTGCTTGAGCCCCAAACCTTTTAAGTTCCTTGCACTGTCCCTGTGAATGTCACAGAACATGTTCAGCTGCAATGTAACATGCCAAGCACTACAGCCCAAGCCCCATCCCCCTTTTCAACCCACACTTCCCATCAGATATTCTTTTTTTCAGGACACAGACAAGATAAATCAACACTCCATAAAAGTGGATCAGCTCCTGTTCCCATGTTGTTAAGCACGCAAATAAGACTGAATAAAACCAGAAGAGACTGCAGCTCTGTTTATTAAGGGGAACCTGCCTTGTGTGAAATACTTGCTGAGCTGGTCAGAAAAGAGTGTACTCAGTCTCTGCTTTTGTAGGAATGCCCACCTTGCTATCAGAAAATGACCTTTATGCTAAAGGAGAAGCAGGAGTGCAACATATGTGAAAGGGAAGCTATACACTGAACTGAAGGGAGGAGATGGGAACTTTTAACCTCCTTTTAAACAAGCTAGCTAAGGTGGCTGCTTATGAATCAACCAAAAACTAGGGAATGCAACAGCAGAAAAGGGAATCAAACAATGCAGGGATTTGCATAAAGTTTTCATATACTAATTGTATTTGTTTACTCATTTATTTGATATCTACCACCACCACCACCACCCCAAATAGCTTGAGCTCTTTGGGCTGTTTAAGTCAGTTCCTAAACTGAGAGTATAATAAACATTAAAACAACCATAAATGTTGTTTATGCCAAATTTTAAAAAATTAAAATGCCAAAATTTAAAAAATTATAAGTTAACAAACAGGATTGTTAATACAGAACAAACCTGATAAAAACATCTGACAAGGGTGCCCCCATCGAGCTACTAAACAACCTGGGATATCTTTGAATGCCTAAGCACAGAACACTATCTTAACTGGGTACTAAAAGGATGGCAACCTGGGTGCCCGGTGGGCCTCAGTAGAGAGGTCATTCCACAGCTGGAAGGGTCACCACTAAGAAGGCCTTTCCCCTTGTTGCCATCCCCAAGCTTCCCTTGGAGGCAGCACTTGAATGAATAAGATCATAGCTTCCAGGTAGGCTGCAGCTGGGGGAGGCATTCTGCCAAGTACTGTAGTTCCAAGCTGCAATTTAGAAACACATAGAAACATAGAAACAAAGCAAGTCAGACGGGCCTCCTGGGCCATCTAGTTTGACCCCTGGTTCCAGCCTGTTCTGCTCATGGAATCCCCAATGGGTACAGTGGCAAATTTAGAAATAATAATTATTATAATTCCAGTAAAATGTGATCCACCTAAAATATTGTGTTGTGATCAAGGAAACTGTGCGACTGCCTGTTCAGGCCACTGTCCAGGTACGCCCTGGCAACAATTCTTATATTTCATTCTGTTCAACCTGTAATTGAACAGGAGTGCTCTTTAGACAGAGAATTGTCCTAAGTAAAAAGGACACCTGGCCATGCTAGGAGGTTATCCCTGCAATTGTAGGCATTGTTGTTGTTAGTCACGAAGTCGTGTTCGACCCATCGCAACCCCATGGACAACATTCCTCCAGGCCTTCCTGTCCTCCACCATCTCCCGGAGTCCATTCAAGCTCACACCGACTGCCCCAGTGACTCCATTTAGCCACCTCATCCTCTGCCGTCCCCTTCTTCTTTTGCCATCTATTGTTCCCAGCATTAGGCTCTTCTCCAGGGAGTCCTTCCTTTTCATTAGGTGCCCAAAATATTTGAGTTTCATCTTCAGGATCTGGCCTTCTAAAGAGCAGTCAGGGTTGGTCTCCTCTAGGACTGACCGGTTTGATCACCTTGCGGTCCAAGGAGCTCACAGGAGTCTCCTCCAGCACCACAATTCAAAGGCCTCAATCCTTTGGCGCTCAGCCTTCCTTATGGTCCAGCTTTCACAGCCATACATTGCAACTGGCATTAGGGAGGCTTAACTAGGTTTTGGTTTGGAACCTGATCTATGAATTGGAGGCATTGTTGCTGTAGAGTTTAGTACTTCCATACACCTTATCCTATCAGAATTGCACAGGCGTGCCCAGCCAAACACCACATGTGACAAAGGAGAGAATGAATTCTGATAGATACAGGAATATGATGGGTGAACCATTAGGCTACTCTACCCCCTAATAATTGTTTCAGTGCACCCAATCTAAGGTTCCTGACAAAAATGGATTTTTTATAGCCTGGACATCAGAAAATGTTATCCTGGAATTGAAATACGCCATGGACCACCAGAAGATTTTACAGGTAAAGAATTCTGATACGTAAGGGGAAAGGATATCACACTGTTTAAACAGAGCATTGAATGTATATGCACATGCACACAGAGCGAGGGCAAACCTTGTAAATCATTTTGCCATACCATTCAGATACCAATCCCTGCCTCTATCCATTGGGGTCCCTTCAACCCACAGCATGGCAGGGCTGGCAGTGTTTTCGAGTGGTGGGAAGGGAGTGCTCAGGTGGGAGCATTGGTTGACTACAGGGATGTGTCATCATCCCTTTTAATACTGAAATGCTGGAAGGGATGGGGCAGAGATTTAGAAGATACTAGCTGATCCATTCCCTTCAGGTACACTCTTTTAGGGCAGCCTTTCCCAGTGCAGAGCCATCTTGATGGGAGTCTAGCCAGCATGGCCTCTGCTCATGGAGGCTGGGAGAGATAGTCCAAATCATCTGGGAGGCAGCCTGCATCTTGTCACCCACTATGCTGGAATGGAGACCATAAGCCTCACACTCACAGGACGCACTGTTGTGGAACTCACCAGCCAAGAAATAAGAACAGGAAGGAACTATTTGATGAGTCCCTTTGCACATTTGGCTGCATTATACACCTTGTGTGGCAACAAGGAAAAAAAATGTGGGAGATCAGAAAGCTGTTAATCCCTTTCTTCACTAATGCAAAAGATAGACAGAGGGATTTCAATTAATGATGATTATGAAGTTCGCTTCATTGATTGCAGTCTCGACCACTGATTAGGTGCTCAGATCAAATCTTCCAGAATATACCATTCAGGGATTGGGAGAAATGCTGTAAAACTGTCCTTCCTCCGTGCCATTAAAATTAATGATGATTTTGTATCTGATAGCAAGTTGACTTGCATATTTGCCAGGGTGGGTAACTGTTTTCTGTACACTATTTTCTACAAATGATTCCATGACTGAATAATTCATAGTCAGCTTTAAAAAGTAATCGTCATGCATGTTACTTTTTAAAACTGATATAAAAAGAGCAGAAGGAGATGAAAACAAGAAAGAGCAAAGGGCCTTTCGACATTTTCATTATGAAACATGTATGTCAAATTGACCATAATTGTAATCAAGAAGGCTTTGCTTTTTTTAACCTCTGAGCATCTGATTGAGGGCTTTTTGTGCTATTTATGTCAGGAGTGATGTAGGACCTTTTTTAGCTTGTTGGCTGAAATCCATTTTGGAGAATCTCTCAGGAGCTGCACTGCAGTGCTGGAAGGATCAACAGCAAAAGCATCTGAGCCACAAATATCAGCACATTTAGGGTTAAAGGCATTATCAACAGTAACTCATTCTTAGGGGAAATATTTCAGCCTTTTTAAGATGGAAGAGTGGCATAAAAACTGGGAGGCCACCAAAGGCTCAAAGGAAGGGGCTGTGGCCATCTGGGGAACCTGAGAGGGATGGGTTGGGACCCTAGGCCTGCATTTCTACATCCCAGACTTAAGTGAACACCAAAATGTATAAAGTGTGAATGTGACCAATAAAGACATCTGTATCAGAGGTACCCTTGCCAGGTAGCTGGTATTGGCCATGACTGTCTTTTGAGTCTACATCGTATGGCAACGTCAGGTTGGTTGGTTGGTTGCATTGTGAAATGGTGCTAAGCAGTCCCTTTGGCTCTGCCTCACTGAACTGCATGAACTGTTTGGCCATTTGATACCAAATGAGCATGTTGGTCGAGGAGGCGGCAGATTCTGCCCCTAAACATGTTTCATTTGATTGGCTCTGGAAGGCGATCCAGTGTTCACCTGTAGCACAGAAGGCCCTCTCCATAAGATCAAGAGCCCTGAAAAGGCTGTACAGACACTTCCTCCACTCAGGCATTCAAATGAACACTCATAGGTCAGGGCATCATAGCATGATTCCCTGTCATGTGGATTCAGCTTGCATGGATACAGAATAATTGAAATGTGTTTGTGTGGTCTGGTTGGGCTTGGCTTGGCTTGGCTTGGTTATATAGGATTAACTCCAAGAGTAGACACTGTCTGCTCAAATGATACTTAAAACAAAATGGCCTGCACAATGTGCCACAACAGTGGTCGTTTCAGGTGTTTGAGGGCCCTCAGGCATGACAAGCTCAAGGCATTCCTGCCTTTAATGGGTCTACCCTCTCACCACCCTTATCACCAGCTGCTATGGCTCCTTATCCTATTTTTCATCAGTACTTTTCCTTGAATGGTTAACAGGTGAAAGCCAGACAAGTCAGTCAACAGTGGCACCTGCTGCTGCTGCTCCTCACCACCACCTCCACCTTCATCTGGGCAAGAGTGAGAAGCGGGTGAACAAGCAGGTTCTGGTGATGAAGAGGAAGACCAGGCAACCCTTGGCAGGCATCCAACCATGTCTGTTTTTTATACTGGTCCTGCGCCCCGCCTATGGAATGCACTTCCCAGAGAGGTCTGCCTGGCACCATCATTATTTGTTTTTCGGTGCCAGGCTAAGGCCTTTTTATTTCAACAATATTTTAATAACTTTTAACATTAGCTATATAGGTTTTAATCTGCAGCCAGGGTGGATCTGGATTTTATTTGTATTATGTTTTATTTTATTCGTCTTATCTATGTAAGCCGTCCTGAGGCTCTGCGAAAGAACGGCATACAAATATTCTAAAAAATAATAAAATAAAATACCAGTAGCCACAAAAAAGATTCATGGAATAATCCCAATATGTTTGGATCTATCCATGTAAATATTAGAAAAACCATGAAAGAATGGCAAGCCTGTCAGGAATAGAAAGATAAGGTGGAGAAGGGTGACTGTTTAAGGTGTTTGTCAACATTTCCTTCTGCACAATTAAAATTATGAGGCGATTTGTGATAAGTGGAAAATAGGGGAAACAACTGGATGAAGAATTACCTGTTGTTGTTTTGTTGATTTCATTTCTATAAAGTCCATTATTTGAAGCTGTCTGGGCAGTCAACAGCAATTTCAAAATACAGATTCAATAATAATAAAAAGACAGCATGAAATAGAGCTACCATCACACACAGTATAGCATGTCCATGTACCAAATTTAAAACTGTTCAAACAATGGGCAGTGCAGATCCAGTATGGCTTCCCATAACTGTCCAACCTTGAAGGTTTCTGGGCACCCACAGAAGGAGGGTGGGAAGAGTCCAGAGGCAAAGGTCACCCCCATGCTTCTTCCACCCTAAGAAACACTTGGATGGCAACTTCAGACATTTCAGTGCTTTCCCTCTGCTTGTGCAGAGCGAGGGCCCCACCAAGGTACCTCACTGCTCCCCCCATATCCTGGATTGCCTCCCCCAAGAGCCAGCTGTGAGGTCAGCCTTCCAACTCTGGAGCTGCAACCAGTATGGAAAGAACCACATTGGCTGAGAGGGTGGAGGGAGGGCCTTCCAAATTCAGAGTTCAGGGAGTATGTTTCCAACATGAGAGCTGGGGCTCTAAATTTTCCTCTGGCTGGGCCAGATGGCAAGCACTGGCTGTAGGATTGTGCCCTAAAGCAATTTCAATTAAAAAGAATAGACCAGTTAGAGCAGCTGACAACTCCTATTCTATGCCATTAAATGCCTGGGAGTAGAGGGACGTCTTAATCTGGTGCCAAAAAGATGACAGAGTTGGCTAAAGAGGGGGAAGATACCTCAGCTACCCTGAGGTTCAGTAATAACATGTAAAGCCGTTTTATCAACTTTCTGAAGCACAGATGGTGACTTTCATCACACTGATTATAAAATGACAGCTCCACAGGCAGACTCATCTCCAGTACTTTGTTTTTGTCCTAAGCAAATAACCCATTTGAGCACATGGTTTGGTTCTACTCTGTATAACAGACTCCTGTTCCAGAATGTTTATAATTTACTCAATATTCTGCTCCAAATCTTTGCTCTTTTCATTTTCCCATCTTCCCTCTATTACCCATGAGAGTATACAAAATATAAATGCTGCAAGTTGTCAAATGTGTCACAAAGAGTCTTCAGACCTGTGCAGAGGAAAAACACCACCTTGGCTGGAGCCTTCTTGTTATGAAATGGGTTGTGTGTATCATCTTGTTTTCATTCAGGTGAACTGTCTGACAAAACGTATGGGGAAATGGTAAACTGTATCCATCTGTTGAAGAGAAATCCTGCCTGAAATCCCTGGGGGAAGAGAATGCTAATAGTTTTTACCTCATTGATCCTCATAATGATTCTTGGTGATTCCTTGATATTCCCATTTTACAGCTAGGATAACTCAGAATGAGGAACAGTCCAGTGTTATCCATTAAAGAACTAAAACATGAGATTACTGACCTTCCTGCCAGGAAATTTAATATCCCCCTAAAAGAAGGGCCTTTTCAGTGGTGGCACCCTGACTGTGGAATATGCTCCCCAGGGAGGCTCACCTGGCGCTGTCGCTCTATTCTTTTTGGCATCAGGCAAAGACCTTTTTATTCTCCTGGTATTTTAACAATTAATTGGTTTTAGCCTTGTTTTTATTACTATTTTAGATACAGTGTGCTATGTGTCCTTGTTATGTTTTTGTTCTTGTTTTCCTTTTCCTTGTAAGTCATTCAAGACTTTTTTTAGTAATGGACAGCATAGATAAATAAATAAATATCCCTTGTACCAAAGGATTGGAGAATGGCCAATATAACCCCAATTTTTAAAAAGGGATCCAGGGGAGATCCAGGAAATTACAGGCCAGTTAGTTTAACATCTGTTCTGGGAAAAAATTGAAAGTATAATTAAAGATAGAATCAGTAAGCACATAGAGGGACAAGTCCTGATGGGAAAAATTCAGCATGGCTTCTACAATCTCAGCAACCTATCGGAATTCTTTGAGAGTGTCGATAAGCATGAAGACAGAGGCGCTAGAGAATGTTTATTTGGTTTTCCAGAAGGCTTTTGACAAAGTCCCTCACTACTATTGGTGTCCTGCAACAGCAGGGGGTTGGGCCTGGGCCTTCATGCTCCCTTCCAACTCTCCTGTTCTATGATTCTATGAAAGAGGATTGTGAGGAGCTCCTCACTAAGCTAGGAGAATGGGCATCAAAAAGGCAAAAGCAATTCAGTATAAGTAAGTATAAAGTTACGCTTATGTGAGTAAAAAAACCCAACTACAAGTATATGCTGCTGGGATCAGAGCTAGCAGTGACTGAGGAAGAAAGGGATCTTGGGGTAGTAGTGAACGCTGATGAAAATTTCAGCCCAGTACTTGGCCACTGTGAAAAAGGCAATAACCCTGCTGGGTATAATTAGAAACAGAATAGAAAATAGAACTGCCAAGATCTTACTCCCCTTAGATAAATCCTTGGTATGACCGCACTTAGGGTACTGTGCCCTGCTCTGGTCTTCACTCCTGAAAAAGGACATTATTGAGTTGAGTAAAGTACAGAGAAGGGCATGGAAAATGACCGGGGTGCTAGAGAATCACAATGGCAAATGCAGTTCAATAAAAGCAAGTGTAGAATAATCCATGTTGGGGCAAAAAATCCCAGCTTCAGGTATATGCTGATGGGATCTGAACTAGCAGTAACTCAGCAAGAAAGGGATCTTGTGATAGTGTGGAAAACTTGATAAAACTGTGTGTGTCCAGTTCCAGTCACCTTATCTGAAAAAAGGACATTAATGGAAAAGGTACAGAGAAGGGCAACAAAAATGAGCAGCAGAATGGAGCAGCTCCCTTCTGAGGAGCAGTTATAACAACTGGGACTGTTCCGTTCAGAAAAAAAGGCAAGTAAGGGGAGACAGAGAGGTATTTAAGATTATGCATGAAAAGAAGAAAATGGAGAGGAATACATGTTTTTCTCTCTCCCATAATACTTGAACCTGAGGACATCACATGAAGCTGACTGGAAGAAGGTTTAGAACAGACAAGAGGGAGTACTTCTTCCCAAAGTGCATAGCTGAACTATTGGACTTGCTGCCACAGGAAGTGGTGATGGCCACGAATCTGAATGGCTTTAAAGCAAGATTGGACAGATTCATGGAAGAAGAGGCTATCAGTGGCTGCTAGAATTCCTGGCTAATTGCTACCTCCTTCACCAGAGGTAGCATGCCTACATACACCAGTTACTGAGGTGCTTGGTCAGATGGAGGTCTTGCACCCATCCTGCCTGAGGGATTCTGTGGGCAGCTGGGTTGCCACCATGTGTACAGAATGCTAGACTAGACTGACCTTTGGTCTGATCCACTATGGCTTTTCTAATGTTCTTATTACCTGGTTTACATGATCAGAATAAGTCATGGTTGCTAATTTAATTTGTGGTGCTTTCTGGACCCATGTAGGGAATGATTTTACTAGTTACTGCCTTGGCACAGGTTGCTGTGTTTTCCAGACTCTGACTCATGGCTTGTTGAAGGGAGAAACAACTTTCTAAGAACCTAACAACTGCAAGATTATTGAAGGGTTCTGTCCTCCTCCAACGAGCTATCCCACTCAGGTCTGAATAATATAACAAGTCGTGCTTTGCAATTTAAATAAGCCACCACATCTTAAGACCAAGACACTGTGGTTTATTTTGATCATGTGACCTGGCCCATGGAGTCCTTTTCATAACGAGCATCTTGGCCCAGCTGTACATTCTGGAATTCCCAGAGTCCAGTGCTGGCTCCAAGTTTTGGAGAGCCTTGTTCAAGATGCTGTAAGTGGGCCTGCCCTCACAGTGAGTTCCCCCTTCTCACTGCTATGGTTCTGTGCCGCTGTCGCTCCTCCTTGTCTTTCTCACCATTGCAACTATGGGCTTCCCCGAAAGGCAGAGAGCCAAGGAGCAAGTAGGTGCTAGGTGGCAGCATTCATTGCTGCTTCTTCCCAGAAACACCAGAGCAAGAGGCAAGCAAGCAAGCGGCTTCTAGCGGTGACACGAAGCAGTTGGGAGAGCTCTTGTCCTTGGGCCCTTGCTGGTGTGTGGGCCCTCAGAAGGTGCCTGACTCCACCAACCACTGTTGCTGGCTCTGCCAGACTGTATGGTGGACCTTTCCTTTTTCTGGCCAAGCACATACAGGAACCTTGTGCAAAACTTTTCCTCAAAGGCACCATCTCCTATTCTTAGGGTTTTATGTGATAATACTCATTAAGTTCCGGTTAATGTTCTCTAAAGTTCAAATCACTTTTCATCAAGTAATTTGTAAGCAATATGCCTTAGTGTCCACATATTAGGACCATGATAAATGTGCTCTTTAATTCTATTTTTCAAGCACAGTCATTGGCTATTTGCATAAAACAGGAGCTCAGCTCATAAAATAGTGTCAGCTAAGCAAAACCAGAGATGCTTATACCTTCCCCCTTGTTAGTATGCAAAATTTATGGACTTGAACAAGGTGCATTTGGTCTTCTGTATGGAGAGCCAAGAATCCCACATCTACTAAAAATAGGATAGAGGAAGGTGGCAAAATGATGCCCCCCTGCCGCCACCCCCCCCCCCACATCTTTGCTGCTGAGATCTATGTGTTGAGTGATACTCATCACACTGGCACAAGGAATAGGCCTCATTTGTCTCTTCGTCATGTCTCTGCAACTGGGCTGCTATCTTGAAAAAGTGAGTGCACACCTGTGTATTATGAAATCTATTGGAAATTGAAATATAGGTGAATGCTGGCCTTACACATGAGATAAGGACTACTTGTTAGCATTATTACATTCCGTAATTAATTTTGTTCTTTCTGAACTCTGGACAGCTTTGTGATATCTCTACACATATGCCTTGGCTGTCAGCATGACAAACTGATGGTGACATCAGTACCCCTGCTGTTGTGATGAAAGTTTGGAACCATGCTAAGCCAAGGACCTCAATGGCCTGGGAAAATTGCTAAGTTGCCAGAGATCTCACTTCGTATGCCTGGAGGACTCCAGGGCTGTGTGAGGGTGCGGCGAACCCCTATATTCTGATGTAGCTCAGTACTATTCCCTGGAGCATCTGGTAAGTTGGCAGAATGCCAGGATGCCTAACTAGGCTTATTCACTTTCTTGTTCTCCAATAAACATCCAAAAGCACACACTCTTTCAAAAGATTGCAATAACTGGATCAAAATGGCTGGCACTTTTGAGATGTAAATTTGGAGTCATTAGGAAAGTCAGGCCAGCTACTAAGTAATTTTTGGCTTTGCTGACTAGACCATTGACATCACCAATAGAGGCTGTCCCATTCATGGATAAAATTCCAGTCAGCCTCTGCTAAGGGGCCAACTTTTACCAAACTCAGATTGCTATAAAAGTCTCACTTGTGCAAAACTTTTAATCTAACATCTCACTGCAGGCCCAAATGCTTTCTCTGACCATCCTCTCTGTAATGAACTTTGCATATGCTCTGGAACCAAAGGCTTTCCTCTTAAGAAGATGACTTGTAAATAGCTAAGTTAGATTGACTTTTTAAATTTGGAATTCTCTCTCTCTCTCTCTCTCTCTCTCTCTCTCTGTATGTTTGTGTAATTATTACCTTCTTTCCCTCCCCACTTTTTGTATCCCTTGCCACAAATAAATTCCTTTTTATATTTAGCTATTTTAAAAGGGAATTCTCATTAAAAATGTTCTTCCCTTGCACAGAACTGCACACTTACAAAACTTCCATTATATTTCACAAGGGTTTTGATCAGTTCTGTGTTTCTGGGCTTGGAGAAATAGCATTCAAAATGCCTTCTTCTTAGTTTTCCTAGGATGGCAATAAGCCTCATGAACTTCCCAAGAAGCTGGACAAACTGGGATGTGTCGTGATATTCATTCTGATAGCTAGCAGTCTATTAATTCCTTTGAAATGGGACCTTCTAAAGAAGGGGTTAGCCAGTAAGGAAATAAAGTTTGTAACAGAGGGGTAGGGTTGGAGACAAAGCTTAACAGCATCAGCATCACATTGGTAACCCAACATTGATATTGTGTGCATAAAGTTACATGTATTGCATATCACAATCTACTCCTGAATATGGGGTGGAGTGGAATGCAATGATTCCATTCTCTGCCAATTAAGCAGCAGCCCATCCATACTCCATACATGAGAGCATTACGCTAATCAGCTGGTATAGAAATGCTTTAAATGAACGAACGAACGAATAATTTGGCCATTTTCATGGGGATTTAAACTATCAGAAATCACAAACTGCTAGACATGGCTGGTTCTGCCATGAAACAAATTGAAGCAGGTAGTGCAATGTAAGAAGATAAAGGAAGGCAGGGACTGATGAGTGAATAGCTGAGCTTCATTACTTAAAGGGTTGGCTCTAGCACAGAGGATGAGGGTACAATATGGCCTCACTTAAGGCAGCAAATTGACTTAGGCCAGTTTTGTTACTAGGGGAGCCCATATACACAAGAAGCGTTCCAATTGTGTCCAGTGGCTCCCCTGTTGCAATCTAATTTACTGCAGCTAAGCCAGGCTTTCATAAAACTGCCCAAACCCTGCACGGAATAGGGATAAGCTGCACCTGTGTGGCTGCCATTCGAGTAATCCACAACATATGAACAAGGCCCAGATGAACTGCCCATTGCAGGTCATGCTTACCCAGCAGTAGATTCACACTGTAGTGCAGAGAGAAAGAGAAGTGCTCCAGAAGCACCATCACTTATTTAGAACATGGTGGTCTGTGCCCTGCTCTTCCAAATGGCAGTTCCTCCTATTCACCCTCAGTTTATCTGGTTGCCTGCAAGCCATAAAAGCTTGTCACAACCAGGACCACTGAGAAGCTTGTTTACAGTGGTTCAGTTCAGACAAAAGCTTTTTCTGTGGACTCAAAATCCCTTTCAAAATTGTCAACATTTGATATCTAGGATTATCGTATTCGTTCTGCACTTATGTTTTGGGTGGAGACTGAGAGTGACTCTGAGCATAAAGAGAAAATATTTCCTCACCAGAGAATAATTAATACAGAAATGAAATATCATACTAAAAGAAAGATATCTGTTTCAGGTTTAAGACCAAGCAACTCTCCATTTACAAGAGTGTTTAGGCTACAATAGAATCACATTTTCCAAACTGATTGACCAGCAGAAATACTTGTATGCATGCATGCAATTCCCCCTCCCTCGAATGGTTAAATCTTCCATTTGCATTGTACACATTTCTGATTTTGAAGGTAAAAATTAACAATTTGCAGACTTACTGCACAGCTGGAGAACTGGGCAATTTCCCCATTGTTTACAAGTTATTTGAGATCCCTACTTCATGATGTGAGACGCCATTGCCCTCACAAGGCTTGTGCAGGTATGACAAACTGAACGCAGATGTACTGCTGCTTTCCCTTGACTGTTATATATGCATTGACCCAGTCATTAACAGAAGTGGGAAGAAGTGGTAGCTCTTTTGTCCAAGTGACAATACATAACTTTGAATGCAAATAGTTAAAGTAGCACGGTTACTCAGCTGGTGTAGATTTAAAGCGTATTAAAAACAGATTTCCTAGAACACAAATATAAATATGAAAAAAACCCATGAAATTAAATAGTATTTGTGTATTATATACTTTGGTTGCAATCCTGTGCACAATTAGGCTGCTTGAATCCCACTCAGTGGCTTTAGTGGAATATAAGCAGCTTAATTTGTGCATAGAGGTTGCAACACAGAGCTTTATTTGGCAGCTTAAAGGATTTTATTGAGATATTTCTAGTTTGAAGATTTCCCAAGAATATCCCAACTAAATACATTGTGCAAACATGATTCACTGGAGTGATGCATTTATTAAGTTTAGCTGCTTCCAGTTTGTTCTGTGTAAAAACAGGGTATACTTAATTTCTGAAAGTGTAGTTTGATGCACAGTTGCCTGGGAGTCAGTCTCATTGAACTCAATGGCTTGACATGTTTTGGATTGCACCATTAGAAATTCAAGGACATAGTAGGATAGTAAGAATAATTTACTTAGGGCAGAATGGCACTTCCTGCCAATATATATAAGTATTGACATGGACCAAACTAGAAATATAATTCATATCTTTACCTTTGGAGATAAACCCAGAATCAACCAATAGCAGTTAGTTGTTTCACAGCACACTTGGATTGTTCTGCTGCATCTGCAACTCTGCAATTCTGTGAGAGAATAGGATGGGAAGATCCCTCCCTTCATGGATGAAAGAGGGATTCTGGTTAGAATGCTCCTACATGTTGTTGGGGTTTTGAAAAAAAATGAAACAGAGCCTTCCCATGCATTTTTAAAATCTAGTATCTCAGGACAAAGATGAAACAGTTAAGAAACTCTCCCTGATTTGCCAGCTTTCAATGTGTAAGTACTATTTGACATAAGGGTCAAAAGTTGTCTAACTGTTGTTTTGTCTAACCACATCCAACTGTGCCTGCACTTATAATGGGAGAGTTTGGAACAACTATGATAAACAATGTATCACTGGAAAGTCCCCTTACTAGAGGGTACTAGACTAAAAGCTTTCTTTTATTGTATGATTAATGTAAGCTGGATAGGACCAAACATTTTTCCCCTGAATACCTCAAATAGGTTTAGAAAGATAACATTATTTATATTGTGTATTTCAAGAAAATGCACACAAATAGCTAAAGTGGTTAGTATTGATGGATCACATTCCTTCCTGTTCTATTACTATATATCCCAAGAAACCAGGGAGACCCAAAATGTTAAAATCTGGTCTCAAAAATCAAAGGGTAAAACTTCTTTGTGAAACCCAGTAGGTTCACAGACAGAAGTCCCACATGACTGAGAGACAGAAGCTAGAATACTTTGTGTGGGTATATCTATCTATACCCTCACTTGATTAAAAAAATATGAATTGTTTACATGAGTATTATGGTGTAATGTATTAAGTGGGACTTACCTCTGAGTAGACCCAAACAGAAATGCACTTATTCAAGTAACTGAGCATTTGTTTTGCATATTTTAAATTGTTTTTCACATAAAAGGCCATTACAAATGCAAGATACAAAATGGCTCTATGTAGAATAAAACCAAAAAAAGACATGAAATATAAATGCCTAAAACAGTACCCAGTGGGTTGTATAAGAAGGATACAAAGGCCAGATACCAATAAAACAGAATAATCATGCAAACATAAATACAAATAAATAAATTAATTAAAGAGTAGCACTAGCAGTATTATGCAGAACTGAAAACAAGTGAGATGGACAAGCTTATATAACTTTATAGTAAATGATCTCTTCAGCAATTTACAACAGATGTTGTTAAAGCATTTCAGCAAATATTTTGAGCAGCTACAGCATTAATTATTTAATTAATGTGCACATAAGAATATAACTGTTTTGAAGCAAAAAGCATATTTTCTTTGATTTTAATTGATTCTCATGTGTGTCATATTAAGAGACATTTACTTCTGTATGAGAAAGGAGACTGCCTCTTTTTAAGATGGTGCTTTGCCCTGCAGTTTTTAACCAACGTGTAAACTACTTTTATTTATTTATACCTTTCAACCCAACCCCAAAGATTTTTTTTCCTAAACTAATTGCTCCCAAATTAATCAGGTATACTTCTTCTATCAGTTCATCTAACTGGCAAGCATATGGCCAAGTTGTGTATTACAAAGAACCCATGTGGGAAGTGTTTAGTCTCTGTGCACTGTGCACATCAAAATACATTTCAAAACACTTCCCCACCCCTGCACACATGCACACAGACACAGCCAGTTTGGTGGCTATCAGATAATTCATTTAGGCAGGTTATCCCAAAATGCAGTGCTTTATTGTTTCCCATACAAATGATTCATTTATGGGAGAAAGTGAGTGAGTGCCTAAGCTAAAACTTTCCTCCACTCTGCTTGCTACTGTATCTGTGTGATGGTCAGTGCCTTATCTCAGCTGTATTCCAAATAGATGCTCATTCACTTTGCCTTTTATATCTTAATGGAATGCATTGAAGACTGAGCCAAGCCCTATGGATACAGTTCAGCCACTTCATCTGCATATCCCTGCACTGGATTTTGTTCCTTGGTGCAGCTTCCAGAGTGTGCCAGCTCCCTGGGAACCAGGCTTTAATGCCTGCTAACTGTGCCTCCTGATTCTTCCTCAGGCTCTGAGGAAACAGCAGATTGGCTAATGATGAGGGAGCTTAAAGAATGACAGCTCTCCTTTGCCCCTGTTGACTGCTGGAACTATGCTAAAGAGTGGAAGAGAGAAAGGGAGCGGCCTGCACCAATCAAATCGCAGTTGGCAAATCTGAGGATTGCTGAGTGTTGTTAACTGGAGATGGGCAGTGAACGTGCATCTATCTCCTACATAGCCCAGTTTCCCTTGTTGGTGGCTCAGCAGGTTTATTGAGATGGGAAGACTTAGGTATTAGCTCATAGTTAGATTTCTGACACCTTATATATTTCAGTCCTCCTACACCACATATAGAATATTTATTTATTTATTTGCTTTATTTCATGCTTTTATAGATTGTCACAATAGCTACATGACTCTCTGGACAGTTTACAACAGTTAAAAGATAATCAAACAGAACATAAAAATTCAGAAACATTAACAAATTCAATAAATAAAACATCCATTCCATCCCATCAGCAGGAGTACAAGCTGTGTTGACCTCACACAATGGTCAGATTGGACAAGAATTTATAATTTAATAATGATTAAAATTTTAAAATTCACAAACTAAAATACCAATCTAAAATAGAATTAAAATTAGAATTAAAACTATCCACAGTTAAAATATTCAGTGAATAAAAGTCTTTGCCTGGTGCCAAAATGTGTACAAAGAAGGCACCTGGCACACCTCTCTGGGGAGCTGATTCCACAAATTTTTAATTCAATTTAAAAGATAAAAGCATACAAAATAAACATAATTACAAGTATCAGACACTGTGCAAAATTTCTTGTAATATGTAAATTATTATCCAGTGGCCATGCCCATTTGGAGGTATGTCTCTCTCTGTCTTTCTCCCTCCCTCCGTCGTACACACACACTTACATATCACATATATAAATATCTTACAGTGCATTGAACCATTTGGCAATTTTGCCAGCAGCTAATTTTGGCAGAGATTCAGCTTGATAATTAAAAAGTATGTTATCTCTTGCCAGCTCATTATAGCCAAGTGTAAACCAACCTTAGTTTTCCCTAATCCCATCAACCCAGTCTGTAGGAAGGGTCAGGGGTCAGTAACTGCTTCTAAAAACACTGTTCAATTGAATTCAAACATGCTGTTACCTACTAAGCAGCTGCTCACAAACAATTCTGAATCTGTCCTCATTACCAATTGTGAAGGTCTCCTATTGCAAGAAAAGTAGAGATTTGAATAGAGCCCTCATTCAGCACTAAGGCTTTAAGACAGCCTAAGATCTAAAGTCAGCATTTTTCCCCTGGCATTTTTTAAATGTTTTTGAGGCCAGTTAAGAGTACCTGGCACTGTGGAATAATGACTGAGTGTTTTCACAAACTGCGGAACAGAAGAGTAGAACTTCCTATAGCAAAACCACAATCAATTGCTATAAGAGCCTGAAAGATGATGCGTATTAGGGAATGTCTGCAATTTCTGAGGCTAAGGGTTTGTGAATTTTCAGAGGATGCTTTGGAAACCTACAATAAACAGATTTGCCTCCCGAGCTTAGTGCTGCCACTTTTCAAGGTATAGGCAGGTCTTCCCTCCCCTGGGGCTGATCTGGGTGACAGAGTCATCCATGCCTGGCTTAGCACTGTAGTACATAATTGTTGGTAAGGCCGAGGGTATTTATATTTTATTTATTTACTTATGTATACTCCACTTTTCAATTAAATATGCTTAATAATGCATCCCAGGCAATTAACAGCCATGCCATGTTTCAGCATTGCCCCACTCACAGGTCTGGTGGTTGTCCCATCAGCCCACCACTCTGCCTTTCCGTCTCCAGATGTTGCTTTTAAGTGCCAGATCAGTGCATGATCAGACGTTCCACATCTGTGATCTAATCGTGGGTGAGGAAAAGAACCCAACCTGCATAACTGAGGCCTGAGTGGGTGAACAAGGAAGAATTTATCTCTCCCAGGTGTGCAGACTTGGAACACTTCTCTCCAATAGACTTAAGGGTAAGAGGGAGAGAGGTAGCCATGGACTATAAGAATTCTCTCTCTCGGCTCTCTGTCCCTTTGGCTACTGTGTTTGCATGTTGTGTTAGGCCAGCAGGACAGTGTGGTGATTCTGCTGATACACTGCCCACACTTGAAGTCTGCCTACTTGAGGTATTCTTGGATGTGATGCTGATGCAAGCTGCTTGCAGGACACCTTGAGGGCACCTTGACTGGGGTGGATCAGGATTTCATGGCCTCTATGACAACCATGGGGTTATCCCAACATGTCATCGGCCCAACACATATAGCAAGGTACACTGAAGGCATGGTGTTTTGGAGCCAGTCATGTGGTTGGTCGTCTGCAAGTGTGGGTGTTTGCATCAGTCCCTTTGTTATAGTCAGATAACCCCCTGCTCACATTTAGATGAATGGAGGCTTTTCTTTTCTGACAGTGTGGGGAACCTATTAAACTGGTCCACCCTTGGAAGTAATGGATGCAAATAGCTTCCAAATAGGATTGTGACAATCCTGCCTGGAATCTGCCTCTCTTCTGTTCCGAGCATGTGCGGAACTCCAGTGGCACAACCAGCAACTTTCTTTCACTACATGTGCAGCACAAACAAAAGCCATGAGTTACATGCATGGAAGAGGGACGCTGCTTGCACATTTGTGTAGGCTTGTTTCCTGGTGGGCACTTGGACAAATGCTTGGTGTGCTTGCCAGGAATCTGGACTCAGTCACAAGAAATTGGGGCCAGAGTCCAAGAAGCTGAATCCAATGAATTCCCACACACAAAATGGATTTCTCGTGCATCCCTACTTCCAGAGGGCTCTTGTCTGATATGCTTGGCACTTCTTTTGAAACCCCGGTTGACCAGTGGATTGCAGAAATGACTCAGAAATGACCAGAAATGGTTCTTGCTCTTCACAGTCAAACTTGTGCAACTCCATGATATATCCCAGAGCTAAGGGCACTGAAATAAAATAGGGGATGACCTGTGTGCAGATGAAAATAAACTCCTAGGGGATGCAGTCAAAGAGTTGTGTGTGCCTATGGCTATGTATATTCAAGGGTAGTGAGGGTGGCAAAGAAACAACATCTGCTTCTATTGAATCTTCCATGTGCCACCCAGCAGAGTTTTTCAAGGTCACGCGGGCCCTACTACATGCTGGCCCTGAGGATATTATTATGGATCCATCTGAGGCCTGTTGTGATACATTTGCTCACAGGACAAAATCTCTTGCATCTGCCAGGAAGTAGACTCCATTGTTACAGCAGCTGAGTCCAGTGAGGTATCAAGAGTGCAGTCTTGTCTCGTTTTCTTGGATGAGTTTCAGTTGGTGCAGCTCAAAAATGTAGACAAGGTGCCTGGACAGGCTTTTGTAACCACTTTCAGAGTGTATCTTTCTCCTTGGGCTTGGCTTATAAAAACAGCAGAGGGGGAAAGTACTGGCTGGGTCAGGGAGATGGGTCATGCCTGCTTGTGAAAGGAAGTGATCCCAAGCCTCTTGAAGCCACTCCTGAAGCAATCTGCCCTGGACCAGAAGATCTTAACTACTTTAGGTCGCTGGCAAATGTTACCTTTTCTTGAGCAGGTAATGGGCAACCAGCACCAGGTACTCTTGGATGAGATCTATCATCTGAATCTGTTTTAGCTGGGCTGCAGGATGGCTTGTACCTGAACACAGACTAGGCTGTTTTCTGTTGTGCCCTTATTCAGGGAGAGACAGAACATCTATATGCTTGCTGATATTCCTGGATCTCTCAGCAGCTTTCAGTACTATCTACCCACAATATTCTTCTGGAGTGAAAGTTTGTGCTGGGAGTGCCTGAGGATACTACACTACTGAAACTTATTTAGCTGTTTAAATTGTTTTAAATTTTGTGCATTAAACATTTTACACTGTTTTAATTATCTTGTATTTGGGGTTTACAATTTTTGTGAGCTGTGCAGGGAGCTTCAGCTATTGGTGGTACAGAACTGAAGATGACAATGATGCCAAAAAGGAGAGGAAAAAGAAGGTCCTAATAGTTCATGCAATCTGCATTCATGTTGATTATGCCACAAATGTCTAACATGCTTGCACTAACTAGCTGGTGGGATTGCTGAGAAAGGGAGAATTGCCTAAAGGCTCAGGATGGTACAAGCATGGACATGGTTTCTGGGGAACAGGGGGAAGCATGGGGCACCAGGACATGTTCAAAAGGCCTCTAAAACCATGCAGGAACTCTGAAGACAGCCCTTCATTTTAACAAGGGTAACCAGTGTGCCTGCCACTTCCTGCCTGATAGCCCAAAAGCATTACATGTAAACACTCTGCACCTTTTTCAGGGTTAGTGCAAAGCTAATGGGGCAGGAGGTTCCCCTTCTTTCTAAATTGAATTGCCAATGAGAGGGAATTTCTTGAGGATCACAGTTGGAAAGAAAAGAGTTAACCCTCCCCTTTGTGAACTTTGTGGGCCCCACAGATTCCTCCCACAATTAAGCCTAGGGGCCTGCACCCCTAATCTCTTAAGTGCCTAGCAACCGCCCCAGTCCTAAGCCTATGTAATTGTAAGCGGATCTCACTGAAATCAGTGAGATATAGTTCCATGTAAACACGATCAGAGTTAGGCTGAAAGCAGGCTATGGATGCTTTCTAAACTGTTACAGTTCACCTTTCCAGATCTCTACCCACTAGCTGAAGCTATTAGGTTATTTATTGGTGAAGTAAATACACTTTGTTCATGGTCTAAGGGACCTTTGTAAACTTCATATGCATCTAGGCTGAGCCTTGGCACTGGAAAGAGATTCTAGGACTCATTTCTTGGCTGACTCGGATTAAGCCCTACCAGATATTTTGGACTGGTTTTTTTTTGGGGGGGGGGTTGCTTTATGTTGGGGGGAAAAGATTTAGTTCATCTCATCCTTGCTCCTACTAGTGTGGACCTGGTAGAGTTGTAGGCCTTCCTACTGTCAAAACTTGCATAGGGTTGTACCTTAAATCTTTGAAATCTCTTGTATCAGTTTGCCATATAAAGAATCTTAATATCAAGGGACATTACACATATTATATTAACAACAGCCTTTGGCCTGAAATAAGATGTGGATGGCACCATCATAAGCTTTTACTATTAGCATTTTTAGAAGATATTTATCAGTCCTGTCAACTACAACTTTTCATGTATATATAATGCTCAAACATCTTTTTGAAACGTCTATCTATCCTTGTACTATTAATCTCTTATCTTATATACACCTACGTCTTCTGAGTTACAGCTTCAAAGAAAGCCTATTTCTCATTTTATTTATGATTGAATCAATTGTTGATCTTCTTTTTCTTTTTTTAAAGTACTCCTAGCTTTTAAAATTTCCAAATCTAGATTATTATTATGAACAAGCAAAGCGAATGTTAACATTTTTCTTTGTTCCTACTTCATTTGTATATTTCTCTTTATATGCAAATATTTTTCTGAGAAGGAATCCCATTGGTTTTTCAGTGTTAAAAAATGTAAGTCAAATTCCATCTGGTTAAGTTTATATTATACTGTTGAAATGTTTATAGTGAACTTCTGTTCAAAATAGAAGCTGAACCTCTCCATGCAATTTTCTACATAAATCAACAAAGTTCTACGTCTGGATACACCAAAACGCTCTATTTACTAGGCTTTGCTTATCTCTTTTGTTTTAAAGTCACTATTTATTTGCCTTAAAGTCTTAAGTGCTAGTAACTTGCTAACAGCATGGGCTTGATTTAAAACCATGCAGAAGTTGCTAAAATGGGGGCAGGGGAGACAAGCAGACGAACCGATAATACTGCATTTTTGTTCTTTCTCCTTTTGGAGCTCTTTAGTCATTGTTTTGTTTAAAAGATTTTTTTTCTGTACTGCTTTCCTCATCCACTCCCTGCCCCACTACTCTTTCTTAAGAAAAAGCCAGCAGCTGAAAGTTTATTCAGGTGGTATGAATCAGAGAGGGCTCACCGAAGCAAACTTTCACCTCAGCAAGAGCAGGGCTGCCAGCTGAAGGGGGAAATACCTGGGAGAGGGACAGGCCGGCAGTAATCTCCTTGCCCCAGCCTGAAAACAGGGGTGAGGGAAAGCTGCCCTCTTATTATAGTTTGGGTCTCAAGGTTACAAATAGACCCTTAGGGTAAGCAGCTGTCAATTAGAGATAACTCCAAGCAGTGCTTTGCTGAAATCTTGGACTTATCTCCTAGCAACTCTTCCCTGCACCCCGCCATCCGGGCTTCTTTCAGGACAGCAAACTCTGTTCTGCCATCAGCTCAGGAGTTATCCTCCGAAGACAGCAAAAAATAACCTTTTCAGTTTGGGCAGAGGCATAAAGAGGTCTCTGTTCAGAGGCCAGCCAGAGGAACTTTGGTCTGGGATATTTTGTTCAAGTTTTTGTGTTGAAAAATGGATAGAATAGATAAAAGACCAAGCCTCTGGGCTATCTGTACCTGGGAGAAAGCCCTGTTCTATCCAGTGGCACTTACTTCTGAGTAAACATGCCTGGAATTAGACTGCAAATCTGGGTATAAATTGCTTTGTTTTTATTTTTGTTTTCACAAACCCAACCTAAAGAGCTTGCACTTATATTAAGATTTAAGTGTTTGGCATTTAAAAAAAAAAAAAAAACCTCCCAGGGTAACCGAAACACTCAATTGGAGTGTGTTAGGGTGGAGGTAAAGGAAAGACTACATCAGTTTTATTAAAAATAGGCAAAACTCTTATGTTTGTATTCCTACCCTAGTGTCATCCTATCCAATGCCTTTTATACCACAAGAAATTTGCCAACTATTGAGATTTAAGAGTGGTCATGGTTACAACAGGAACTCAGGGATCTCTTTATCTAATGTGGCAGCCCATCTAGAAAGCTGACAAGGATAAATCCAATTAAGAAAAGCACATGAGGTTGTGTACATTTTGTGTAAGCAACACCACAGAATTTCAGGTGGCAGAAAGTGTTGTGGGTTTTTTGCATCTGCGGTTTTTAAGGATATGAAGTGCTCTCTTTTTACAGGGTTTCCATGCATTCGGTTTTATTGTTGTTGTCGTTTTAGATTTGCATTGTGTAGTCTACCTCATCTCAGATTGTAATGGGGAAGGGGGAGGCCGAGGGGGAAGATGGAAAAGAAAGGTGGCTGGAGGGGGAATTTTTTTTAAAGGTTGTCTTTGATTCAGCTGGGGTCCATAGTCACAAAAGAGTCACTCAGAAATTTTGTACAAATCACATGTGCAGAATGCAAGCCTTCTGAGGGGCCTAATGTAGGCACTTGTCCTGCAATCAAAGATTCAGCTCAACACGAGTCCTTTGTGTGGCAACAGCATCGTCCCCCCCCCTCCGCTCCCCAATGCCTGAATGCAGAGACGCTTTCTAAAGAGATGCATAGAGAACAACCCTCTCGCCCCCGCCATCTCCCACCCCATCGCCTTGGTGAAAAGCGATGGCTTCTCTTCAGTTTTTAAAAGATAAATCGCCTTTTAAATGTTGTCTCTTATTTTATTCTCTTTCCCCAGCTTTACCAGAGGCACGGTGGAAAATAGCTAGAAAAGGCAATGTGGAAAAATCATGCAGACTGTCATGGTGGACATACAGCTCCAGTCTGTACTTGATATGTATGTGCTTCAAAATGGCTGACATTTATATGCTAGTGAACGCATGAAAACAGAGATGGGTGGTTTTTACAAGACACAATGATGCACAGCTCTTGTGTTTCTCTAGAGCTGCCAGCTGTACATATCTTAAATACGCATCCCTTGCTATTTGCAATGTTCCTTGTGGTAGAATTTCTGAACACCCATAAGGATTTATTTTCATCTTTTTTTTTTTTTTTAGCCATTTTCTTAGGAAAATGTTTCTGAAACAAGAAAGGAAGATTTGGTAGCACAGGAAATGAGATATCCAAATGTATTTTGCATCCTTTAAAAAAAAGGAATTTGACAGCATATAGTACTGGGGGAGGAGGGTCCAACTGAAAGATAAAAATGATACAATTAGTAATTCCTGTCTGGTATCAGTTTGTTTATGATTATTATTTGTAAGTGAGAAATTTGGCTCATCTTTCCTGAGATGATACATAAGTAAAGGCTGATGGGGGCAGGGGGAACACTATACTACAAACAGAGCAAAGCAGAAGAATTACCACACAAAAATCCTAGTATAAAACAAGAGAATGTAAATTCCTAATTCAACAAATTCATTTGTAATGACTCCAAAGCAGACTGAATGACTCTAGGGCAATATTAAATAGTTTAAGCATGCTTTGAGAAACCATTTTGAAAAATTACTGTATTTTGAGTTTAACTATGTAAAAATGTATACTTTCATTTGAAAGGAACAATAAGTGGTTTAATTCTACTTTTACTGCATAATCAATTTTGGGTACATTCAAACTTTCTACTTTGATTTTATATAACAATTTGCTATCTCTTAAACAATGTAAAGCTTAGAGTTAAGGTAGAAATGTGCAGATGGAAATGAGCGATTCCCCTGCTTGCTTCTGCTGCAATTGATGGATGAAAGAGGAATGCTAAGTTGCCATGCATCCACACTGTTTACATTTTGGTCTTCTAAAATATAAGTAGCACTCCAATTCTAAAAATTATAGCTGGAACTGCACCCTATTCAAACCAATGGCATGTATCCCCAAGTAAATCTTGGGTGGGTGTAAATGCCTAGAAAATAATAAGCATTAGTAGGATTCTTCCCGCTACCCCCATTCAAGTGAATTAACCATTTCTACCAGATGTGCAGCAAGACATCAATCAGACCAAACTTGAGACTGGTTCTTATATTTTTAACATATGTTTCAAATTACCCTTCAGTTATTTTGCATGTGTAAGATACATGTTCATAGGTTAGGCTTTCAGGAATAAATCACGGCTACAGAGAAAAGTTTTGCCAATGACATCAGCAAGGGTTTCTGTTCTAAGCTCCTACTCCTTGGCTTACAGGGGTGTTTGAATTTTTGCATTATACAATAGTTTGTCAGCCAGTTTAAACTATTTATTTATTGCCAGTCATAACTCTTTTTGATCAAGTTGTTTTCTCTCTCCCTTTCTGTCTTTGCTAATGAATGGAAACCTTTCTTAAATTACCGTACGTTTAGATAAGGTGTTTTGTTTATTTATTCATTATTTTATTTATATGGGGCATGATGCAGTGTGGGACCTCATCTACCTAAAAAAGGGATTAGGTGATGAGAAAGGCCTCTGTCTTCAGAGAGGGAGTGTGGCTGCTTTGCATGCAGAAGCTCTCTGGACCAGTCCTTCAAGCTAAAGGATCAGGTTGCAGGTAATAAGAAAGACCTGTTTTTGAGATGACAGAGATCTAGGGCCGGCCAGAGAAGCTAGCGTGCAAACAGTTGCACAAATATTTGTTATCCTAGTTGTTGCTTTGATTGATGCACTACTGCATGTGAAACTGCAGCAAAGCACAAAAGAGTGAGTGAAACAATGCTGCCTTATGTACTACTTCTGCCAACATTACATTGGATAAATTCAGTATTTGTATCTACTCATTAATTACTAGATTAGAATTGTCTTGTTTACCTTTGGTTGAAACTAACACACTTGTTCTTAAAGTTAAATATGTTTACTCTTATTAGCCTGATTGATGTCTATGGAATTTAACTTTCAGGCATGTATTCTTAGAACTCCAGTCCCTGACCGAATTTGCACATCATGGCTAATTCCTGGGTTCTTTAAACCAGGAATTGGCAGGGCTGTGCAGTAGTGGGTGCAAGCACTGCCTCCTGCATATTCATTGTTTCTGGATCAACTTGCAGAAAAACAGGAACTTGGAACTCTGGACTGTTTAGGGGTTCCAGGATTCACCCAAGAGTTTCGCCTGGTTTATTACTGAGTTAACTCTGATTTTATGATGCCCTAAACAACTCAGAGCCCTGGGTTCATATGTCATAATAGAAACTAGATAGATAGAATAGACAGACAGATGCATTCCTGGCTTATTTCAGCGAAGTGATTCAAAGCAGAAGCAGTAAGAGTATAGAAGGAAACTCTGCTGCACGGCCTTACCAATTCCTGGGTTAAATTAACCAGGAATTGGCCATGGTGCACAAATTGGTTCCACGTACTCATGCATCTTATAAGTGACTATTTTAACATAGTCAAGTATGGTATGATTTTCAATGAAATAGTTAGATAAGTAAAAATCAAGTATAGGAAAATTCAGTTGCTATCCACAAAGATTTGTTTTCAAATATACTCAGATCCTCACAATAGGGCTACTTGGATGTAACAGCAGCCACAAATTGCTGAGATGCATACCACTGACCTTTTTTACACATGTTAGTTGTGTGGGTTAATTAACCTATGGCTTGTTCTTGAGTTGGCTTAGGGTTGTTCAAGACACAAACAACCCCATGCATCACTGTAACAATCTAGAAATTCTAGATTTTGGTTGTTCCCAAAAATCAGAAGAGCTTTTGAACAGTAATTCATGGGTTGGTTAATTAATTCACCCACAAATTGTCTCTGAAGGCTATTGTTGATGGGTTTGCTCACAAGTCACAGTGTGCTACTGCATGCTACCCCACCACTGCCAGTATAAGTGAGAGCAACTAAACAATCCAGGGACACCCCAATCTTTGGGGTTATGGCTTGTTGGAGGAGAGACAAACCAGCATTGGAATACACTTATCAGTTTCCTGACATGTCAGTTTCTAGTTAACAAATCAAGCTAAAGAAACTGGGCTGTTGTTACATGTGAAATGGGCCACAACCTTGTTCATACATAAAACTAAGCCATGATGAGATTTGTTGAAATCCTACTTGTTCTGAAGAAACCCATCCCTAAGCACAAGCCATGGTTTGGTAACCAACTACAAACCATATATAGAAACCATGGTTTGTTAGAGGCCTCCAACATCTGGCTTAGTTGAATTATGGATTGTTATAATACTTGATCTGGGAGCGATGGTTTATCCTGGTTTCTTTCTACTGCTCTCTGTCCTGAAACAAAAGCACCTAGAAAGGGTAGCTCTTGCCTTCGTGACATTAAATTTATGGTTTGGCAATGAATGTTTAATTGTAAATAGCAGCTCAGGGAGAGTCAAACAGTGTGAAGACCAGGGCATGTGGAGAGGGAGTCAACTCTCCAGCACTATGGCTTTTCAGAAAACCACCCCATAAAACTGCTGTTTGCCCAGGAGAAAAGCTTTCAGTGGTGTCAAATGGTGGCGCAGTAGGATTGCAGTTCAGGATAAAAGGGCCAGTTTGGCATGTGCACAAATGGTGATGATGCAGGTTTGATTATGTCGATAGAACTTAAGCAGTGCAGAACCTTCTGGCTATGTTGCCATTTCTTTTCTCCTGGACAAACGTTCCACCAAGATGGCAACCATTCTGAGCAGGATGCAGTGAGCCCCACTGAGTCACACTCCTTTGCCAAATCAGTGCATGTGAAACCACAGACATAACAGTGAGGAAGCGCCTGTAAAATGCCGTTTGCAATAACACAATCCAGCCAGCATTTAGTCTGTGTATGCTTAAAACACACTGGATCTTTACAATATCTGGGTGATTTTTATTATTTCAAACCTGGAAGTTATTTAAATGTTTTAAATGCATTATGCACACATACGTAAATCATTCTGCCAAGGCATATGCATAATAGAGACTGGCTTGGATCAGTGTGCCTGCGGCTACTACCAAAACTCTTATCTTAGTCACAGGAAGAAACTTGCACTGATTTAGGTTAACATTAATGCTTTTCATTTTTATTTTAAAGAAATCACCCACTGTCAGTTCTTTCAGTTTTATATTACTGGGGGTTAAGACGCCCCTGGACTTACTGGTGTGCCCTGCTGCGTTTAAGCGTAAGCTGTACAGAATCTGCTCAATTAGCTGTACATTCCTCTGTTTGCTTTCCTGATTTGTGCCTTTCCTTTAATCTGTCAGATGTTCACAAGCTTTCCATTAGATGCTTCCTGCTTCTAATAGACGTTTGCAATTTGTTTATTTCCCCTTTGAGCCATGGTAGACACTCCAATATATTGAAATAGCTGGGTTGTGTGAGAGTAAGTAAAGAGGGAGGCAGAGGGTTAAGGCATGTCTTTGTTGCTTACTGGAAAATGCTTTAGGAACTGGGCAACAGAAATAGCCAAGAATGTCTCATATACTGGCTCTAATCCAGGTAGCCATGCTGACTATCTATTGGAATCAATGGGTCAAATTTGTTGTGAAGAAGATGAGCCCCACTGATTTCAGCTGGACTTAAGTGAATCTAATTTTAGATGGAGTAGGAACATTTTAGTTTGTGCCTCTGAAATGGGAAAGCTAAATGTATAAATATACTTTCCATGCACATAATACTATAAAAGTTACTTGTCAGTGGCATGATCTTCATATGCAAACACACACACACACACACAGAGTTCTGATTGACCCTTAAAATCAATAGGAAGCAACCTGAACTGTAACAGAATTGTTGCTTTAAATTTTCTTTGCTTAGTTTGCTTTAACTGAAATGATCAGTTAAGGTGACTATTTGCATCTCTTTTAAAAGCATCTGTTTGCTGGCTCTTGCACATAATGGGCTGGATCCAGATTTAGCCATGCTTAGAGTAGAGCCATTGAAATCAGTGAGTTGTGATTAACTTGCTGCATTTATTTCAGTGAGTTGACTCTAAGTGTGATAGAACCTGGATCTAATCCCTGCTGCCCTGTATTAAAGTGCTGAAACTTATTAGCAGTGGGTCAGAGTGAACCTCCTAAATTAGCAGGTAGGAAGAACAGGAACTCTTTTTCCAAAGAATTTTGATATGTTTTCACAATAAAAAGATATTGTTCAGTAAATTAATGCATACACATTGCCTATTTGAAAAGCAAGACATTTTCCTTCTTAACACCTTATAGAGGAACCCTCAAAAGAAATGTGATTCCTGATCTGCTTTGAACTTTGAGATGAGTTGAACAATACCAAGAAGCTTATTTACCTGATGTTGTTTCATCTTATTTTATTTTTAATTAATGCCAATAACTTGATTTGAATACCAAATACAAGGATTTGGTAGGGACCCAAGGAAGGAGTGCTGACTCAAGAAACCTGCTGGGACTTTGTGGCCTACTGCTAGGCAACCATCCATCCTCACCACAGCAAATATATGACCACAAAATGGATGATCTCATCTCTAAATCAGCTATTTGATATGCAGATTGCACGGCAGCAGCCTTCCTTCCATAATACAGTATTGCTTTGGCAGCAGGTGCAGCATGGGCCTTTTCCCACAATTTGAAACCAAATTTGGTACTGAGTACTCTTTCCCTCTGGGTCCTTTGTGGTTCCTGAAGCGCTATTGTCTTCATTGTTAAAAATTATTATTTCAGCCTTTCCATGGCAAGAAAACATGGCTCGTCCTTTATGTTCCTTTCTCTAACCCTAGGCCACAATAAAATAAAGGCAGGATTCAGAAGCTGTTCTATCAGGCAAATTTTGTTTTGTCCCTTTAATGTGAAGTAGTGTCTAGGAATAGCACAGAAAAGGAGTACCTGTGTGCACCTGCAGTCCTCTATAGGAATTATATGTCTTCTATTAAATAATACTGCGTAGTTTTGGCAATTATAAGTGAATGGTACCTTTTGAAAATGAGGAACCTAACAACCCATACTTTCCGAGGCAGTAAATAGTGTGTATTTCGTACCCATTTTCACTGTGTGATAGCTGGATGTAGTGCAGTCTGGGTACTGAGCTTGATAATGTGGGTCATTGAATTGAAGCATTTTCCAGTATGAGGTAGAAGAATAAAAGCTGCTATCCTTTCCTGGTGTGACGCGTATAGTGGGTCTTGAATAGCAATAAAGCACATTGTAATATAATTTATATTGTCTGTGGTTGCAGGTTAGGTCCTGAAAGTCGTAAACTAGTACAGCTTTATAGCCATGCTGCTGTTATTAAGTAAATGAAAGGGGTATTTGTTCTAAATCTGTAGACTGTATGATAGCTAATCTTAAATTCATCAAGAGCCACTGATGAAAAAGGTGTTGAAAATGCTGCCAGGATGCTAGACACCAAGTGCCAGATCACTGAGGGGGTGGGTGGAGGGGAATATAACAAAGCTGAGGGATTGCATGGTGCATATTGATTTGGAGCTTCTGGAACATGCTTTTGTAGTGGGTAATTGATCATCTGTGAGGCTGCAAGATGCATTCAGCTGCTAGTGCTTAAGAAAGGTCTAAATCTTCAGAGTGTTAAAGAAAAATATGAATAAATAGATCTCCTTTTTCAGATGTGGGTTGCATTAAAATTTAAATTTGAATAGAAATGCTGCCTCAGTGGGAGAAGATCTTTGGAGATTTATTCCTCCCGTAAAGTTATGTGCCAGAAGATAATTCTGTAGGTATTTCTTGGTGATCTTTGAAGCCATTGGTTTGCAACTGTAAAATATTTGCAATTCATGCTGCTTTGATCGTAAACAAGTTTTGCTTTACATAAATCCTTTTTGGTGGCCAGAAGATTAGAGCACCTATTTTTCCAGAGCAAATCTTTTGGCTGACTGAATTCAAAATTTGCCCTCTCTCTCTTTCTCTCTCTCTCTGTGTAAAATTTTGTTTTAAATTCTCTCTTATTGTATGTGTTCCTTCTGATGAACTTATTCATGTGAAATAAATAGAACATTATAAATGCAAGCAATGCCTTGTTTGAAAAACGTAAACCTGCAAACTTGAACACATTAACCTTGTCATAATTACCCACTGATGTAACAGCATCCTAAGGGTGCTGTCCTCCAATTGCTTATGCATGGGTAAATCCTATTGACTTTCATGGGACTTACTCAGGTGTAAGATTTTCTGGAACATAACAACCACAAATCTCATTTGAAACTGTCATATAGTTGTCTTTGGCAAGCAAAAGTGCTAGTAAAATGGGAGAGTTTCCCATTATAGCCATTGGTTATTCTTTACTTGTTTATAATACATAGCAGAAAAGAAGGCAAGTTGCGCTTCTGCTTATCACAGGAGCCCTTTCCTGCCCCAAAATTCATGAACGTGCAAGAAGGTAGAGTGAACAACTACTTCAAGTGCTGTCTGGCAACAGCTATTCCATCAGGCTGCAGCAGAGGGAGAGATGAAAGCAGGGCCACTCCATCAGCTCTGATGACAGACTAGCTCCTCTACTCTTTGAAGAGCTGCTCATTATAAAAACCATTACGTCACTTTAATCCTTACTGCTCGAGTCTGATTGTTTTCCTCTTCCTTCTACATCTTTTTCCCCATGTGTTGTGTCTCAGATTATAAATCCATTGCTTTTACCGATCTTGTGCAAGCTGCTGCAGGGCCCTTTTTGGCTGAAAAGTAGGTTAAAGATACTTGACATAAATATTCAGACCTGGTCAGTGGGTGACAGTGACAGGGCCTGTACCCTGCATTACACTCAAAGTTGAATTTGGGCTTGCAGATCTGCGTTCTTCTTTTGCCTTGCGGGGTGGTAACTGGGAGGCAGATGGCACCACACACGGGGCTAACGTTGGAGTGGGGGGGCTGTCAGTTGCCGGTATCCATTGCAATGGGAACTTGCAGCTGTCACTTCTGGCAGAAACCTAGAAGTGATGGGATGGCTACCACTGGGGAGGAAGCGATATTTGGAGCTATCACCACTCTTTTCACACAACCGTCATTGTGCAGTTTCCTCTATGCCGGTTCTGACCGTTAGTCAGTGTTGGCTAGCGAACATCACCGGGGCATTAGCCCCATTCCTGTGTGGAGTACAGATGTCCAGCATGTTGCCTCAGTGTCTAGATCAACTTCAAGTCTCTCTCTGTATGGAAACACTCCTAATTTGTCTGAGCATGGAGAGTCAGTGTGATGTATCAGATAAAATCATGCACTTTGACCAGGTGAATTTGGGCTAATGGTTATCTCCCTGACTAACCCACCTTTTAAAAAGATAAGCCTAGATGGGATGGACCAGTGGTCCAACACCTTGATACAAGGCAGCTTCCTAACTTCATAACTCCATAAAGAAAAGAAACCGCAACAGTGTAGGTACAATTTACCAGAATGAAAATTAAAATTGCCAGATAGCAAATCATCCTAAGACAAGATAGGGTAGCAGTTGTGTAGGTAATAGTAGCAGCAATGGTAGCTATGGAGGAACATCGGCCAGAGGATCATTGAATGGGGTGGCCTCATCATGCCAAACCACTAGAGGGGAAGCATTGCTACAAGGAGGCTCCCTCTGCCAGGGCGGAAATGCCCCCTTCTCCTGTTCTCATCCAAATACACGCTTGTGATCATGTGAATACAGCACCTATAAAATTTACTAACCCTTGTTACAGCACAGGATCATTCAGTTCAGTGGCTACAGGCTCAGGATCACTTTTGGAGGACGGTAGCAAGTAGCCGCAGGATAAGGTGAGATGTCCCTGAGGCAATACTGAGGAGTGACAGCAGGATCAGGATGGGCCATGTGGGTAACTATCTCCAAGAACAAGACTGAAGGGCCATAATGCTGGTAGGTAGCTGTGGGACTAGGATGAATGCTCACAAGAGGATCAGAAGGAATGCATATGTAGAGATACCCACAGATATAAACTATTGCAGAGTTGGCTTGATCCTTTACTGAATTTGCTGGATTTTAACTTGTCCATTTTCCCACTGTTTTCCTGGCAGGACTGGAAGGTATCTTCCATCTTCTTAGCAGCACAGGCTGGCCCTACAATTAGGCAGATGAGACAATTGCCCCAGGTGGTCAGTACTGGAGGCGGCAGCAGCCCTCCTGCCAATCCTCCTCAGGAGGGGATGCAGCTGTGTATACTCCAAGCCTCCAAAGCCAGCTGGTGCCCCAAGCGTGGTGCCGGGACCTGCCTCATCTGCAATGCTGATGCGTTCCTGTTGGCTCCTGCAGATGGCATGGGGAGGGAGCCCCATCTGGTCCCACACCTCAGGCAGCGGCATGTCTTGGGCCGGCTCCATTAGCAGCCACTCCTCTGCTTGGCCTCGCTGGCCTTGTGAGGAGCCTGCTGCCCTCTTTCCCACCTCATTGTTCCTTGTCTGTTCCATCTTCTTTCAGATGCTCATCCCTGCCTCTGCTCCTGAGCCTCTGTGCTCCTCTCCATCCTGAGCCTCCAGCTTTCAAGTTTCTAGCCTGCCCTGCCCCTCCCCCCTTAGAGCCCTTGAGGATCTAAAGAGTCCCCTGTCCTGCATCCTTTTCCTTCTGTTTAACCGGCCTTGTCCATGGTTGGCTGCTGTTGCTAGGCAACCAGAGACACCTGTGGGATTGTAGGACAACCCTGATGGCTCTCCATAGGCATAAATGAGCATGAGTGGCTCTCCTGCGCCTTCCTGCCACAGGGAGGCAGCAGCGGTGGGAGGAGGTGCAGAGTTTCATCCAGGAGGTGGGACTTGGCATGCATCTGTGTGAATGCAAGGAGTGCTTGGCACGATTTAGGTACGCATGGCCATCACTTAGTGGCTACAAGTTTGAGTGATGGCAAGGCAAGCCTATGAATGGACCAGTGTGGATGTAAGGTACAGTCTTAGCATTTAAACCCCAGTGCTCATCAGTGAAGTGAGTTCATAGATTCAGCTGACAGTAATTGACTGTAAAGAAATCAAGTAATGTACATCCCAGAATGAATGAGCTGTGCTCTCTTATCTCTTCCCTCCACCACAACTTAGAGTCCAGCAATAGCAGGAGGTTGGACCTGATGACCCTCTGGCCCTTCCAACTCTGATATTCTATGAAAGATGAGAATTTGTGGTGAATAAGCAAATAATGACAATATATACTCCTGTCTCTTGCAGCTCAGGTATCATATGCCCTTCCTCCTCCTCTCTCAGTCTCATTCTCTCTCACACACACAGATAGGCCTCTTGTACGCTCATTCCATTCTGCAGGTGTGATTCTACTTCAGGAAGAGTGTGCGCTCAGGCAAGTTTGGAAAAGATGTTCTGGATCACAAAAGGCCGTAGAAGCCTCTCTGAACCTGCTCTGTGGTATCTGCTTGGAATTTGTGCTTTGGCCTTTCCCCTTATGACATCACAATTTGTGTGTGTGTGTGTGTGTGTGTGTACGCACGCGCGCGCGCGCACACACACACACACACGCGAGGCCAGACCTAAACAAAAGCTGCTGTTGTCCATAAGCTGAGGGGCCACAAAGGGGCAGAGGCTTCTGCCTTCAGGTTGCTGTGATGTGGTGGGGAGATGTGGGAGGGGGAACTGAATGTTGAAGGGAGATGATTGTTCATGTCTCTTTCAGACAAACAGCAGAGCCCCACACCCGCTTACAGCAGCAAGAGAAGAGAGTCTTGGCATGGAAAATACGATTGTGGAACATACAATGGCAGAGGCTCTCGTCTTCCATTGCCAGAAGCATCCTAAAGCTAAAGAAACAAACGGTGAAAAGTCACCTCCTGCAAGAATTTGATCCAGCAGGCAGTGCTGCTGCTACAGCCATTAACCCCTTCGTTGCCTGCCTCTGGGCAACAAGAACCAAAATAGAATGCCTTTTCCTTTATTTCAAGAGGCAACATCAAGGCTCTGCTTAGGAAATGGCAGATAAAGAGCAGACTTGAATGGTCCTGGGTTAAAGCAGTTAAGCTTTATGCTCATCCATATCATTTCAGACAGATTTCCCATTCCCCAGACTGCTGCAAGAGTTACAGTCTGAAATGTGCAAAGTGCGCAGATGTGTTTCTAGAATAGCAACAAGAAATTGCTCTTCTTCCTTTGGTCACCTATATTCCTTTTTTGGGTGGAGTATCCCAGCTTTTGAAGGAAACCTCTCTTGAATCAAGCTCATGTCAGGATCAGTACACTTGACTAAGGTAGAAAGGTATAAAGGTTTGAGAGGTGTAAAGAGAGCATGTGTCTGAGCTCTCTGGCCCGTGGATGCACGTGGAGGCCATGTAGACGATTATTCCATCCCAGAATGAAAGAAAGTTTTATGTTGTCTACTTTCTGCCCATCTGAAACCTGCTGGGATGAATCATACTCCCACACAGGCCCTTTCTTGGACACAGGCATTGGTAGCTGCTTGGCATCAATAGCGAAGACAGAAGGTTCACTTTATCCACTTATATTGCAATATAGGAAATAGCAAGTTTTCCCCTCTCCTCTTCAGATAATCTCTCTCTCTCACTGGGTGTACTGATACAAATAATGAATAGCAATGACATTGCTAACAGAAGTAATGGGTGTGGGTAAAAAAGGATGTTAGAAGATTTTTACTGATGTTATAGATGTAAGTGCATAGATCACACATGAAATAAAGGAATTTTGTGTCTTACAGCACCTTTCCCTGGGTTAATGGGTGACAGAAATTAATGGGGGAATATATGTTGCTTATGTATTGGGTTCTGGCACCTTCTGTAAATAGTGCATGTGAGTAATGTAGTCTGTTCTTGGTAGGCAGATTGTAGCAGGACAAAGCTGCTGGTAACAAAAGATCTTGAAGGAGTACTTATAGCAGTGTAACATTTGAACTTGCACAACTGTAATACGCATTTGCTGTCTTTGTACTAGCAGTGTTGCTTTCAGGTGTTACATGAACACTTGGGGAAGGAAGAAAATCTCACCTCCCAGCATTCCTAATGAGGTCTGAAAAGAGCCTTGACAAATACAGTAAGCATCATGGGGCACATTCCACAATAAACTGAGTGAACTAAAGACCTTTTCAGGAATGGAGATTCAATCTAGACAAGGCAGAGGTACTCTGAGTCAGTGGTTTGCCTGCCTGGATGAGTGATAGTTGACATCTTCTGAAGTGGGTTGCATTACCCCTAAAGGATCAAGTTTGTAGTTTGTGGGTGCCCTTGGATGAAGCACTGTCACTAGAAACAGGTGTATTCAATCACACAAAGCACCTTTTATCAGCTTAGGCTAATGCAGGGAAGAGCCACATATGGCAAATGTCAGATGTTTGAGAGCCACTAGTGGGTGCCTGTGGGTGGTGGGCGGCGAGCCGCAAAATAAACTCAATAGCAGCATGTGGCTCACAAGCCCGGTTTGGCCACCCCTGGGCTAATACGCCGATCGCCATCATATCTGAACAAGGGTAGCATAGTTATAGTTATTCGTGCTCTGGTAACGGCTTGACAGGATTACTGCAGTGCTTTATATGTGGGGCTGCCTTTGAAAATGGTCTGGAAACTTCCGCTGGTCCAGAATAGCATGCTGACACTGCTCATGGAGACTGGCCACGGTGATCCTAATAGGCCAGCACTTTACCATCTATACTAGCCGCAAGTCCAGGTCCAATTCAAAGGGCTGGGATTCATATTCCACCCATGTTGCATGCTTTGCAGTGCCAGGTGAAAACCTTATTTTTTCCCCAGGAATTTTGATCATTCAGTCTCTGTTGTTTTAAACCCTTCACTGTATTTCTAATCTTTATACTGCTACTAGGTTTTTCTTTGGCTTTTATTTCTATTTTGCACTATTCGTTTTAAATTCTAAAATGTTTATAGTGTATTTTGTGATTTTAATCATTGTGAACCACCTAGAGAGTGTCAGCTTTGGGCAGCATAGAAGCATTATAAATAAATAAATAAATAAAGTATAGCTTTTGTATGCCATCCTATTATATAAAAATCTCATGATGGCTTACAATATTTAAAAGAACAAAACAACTATTTCTAATAAATAAATTGAAACAAAATAATATATAAAACAAAACAGTAAATCACAAAACAAAACGAGAGTGACTGAACATTAAAAGTTGTTGATTTTAAAATACCGTTTAAATAAAAAGGTTTTGACCTGGTGCCGAAAAGAGTATAAGCTCGGTGCCAGGAGTACCTCTCTAGGAAGAACATTCCAGAGTCTGGATGCCACAGCAGAGAAGGCCTTAGTCCGAGTTGATGACCTTTTTACCTCTCTTAGAGAGGGTTCCCGAAGCAGGACTTCTCTGGCAGATCTTATGGGGCGTATAAGGAAGGAGATGTTCCTTCAGGTATCCTGGTCCCAAGCTGTTCAGGGCTTTATAGGTCAAAACCAGCACCTTGAATTGGGCCCAGACTTCAACGGGAAGCCAGTGACAGATAAAGTGACAGCACAGGAAATGAGATCTCACATGCCCAGCTTCCATATATGTAAAGCAAGTTACAAAAACAAAACAAAACAAACAAACAAAAAAAACTATGCACATATAGCCCTTGGCTACTGGGTGCTATGAAAATGAAAGAAATGGTCATACAGGCGCAGGACTTCAGGGTCTTGCCAGGTTGCAATTAAATGGAGCATGATTTGGGACCCCCACACAGGCAGCATCCCATGAATGCACAGGATCTCCTTCCAGACCTTATAAACAAATATATCTTGAGCATAACATGCACCCATTTTTCCCATTCCACACTCTTTGGAAGGAGCTGTAGTCCATTTGGTACATTGTTAAAAGTACCTTCAGAAAGAACCCCTTTATGGTTCACAATTAATATGGTGTAATTGGATGTTAAAATCCCACTGAATCATTGATTTACAAGAACTTTCAAGCGTTCCAGGCTAAACAACAGCAAAGAAAATGGCTGCTTCAGTGGTGCAGTATGAATCCTCTCAGTACTGACAGCTCATCAGCCTCCTCCATCTGCAAGGGAGGTGTGCTTCATCAACACTATGGCATGCGGTGGGGATGCCACAGATAGCCCTGCTTCTTCAGCTCTTCCTCTCATTTCTATGAGGACTGATCACTTTTGAGATGGTATCATTAGGAACGTGGGGACCGAGGCTACCCATACTTATGTTCTCACCACCGACTTGCTCGTTCCTCACACTTCCCAGAAGGATTTAAGGCAGCTTCTAACCAGGCAACACCTTCTCACAGTTACCAGACCTGCTCTCATGTTGAACTTTAGCACTTTGCCCTTCACTTTCCATCCTCATGTTCTTGCCAATGTTTTGCAGGATGTAATACTGAAAGTAACTGCCAGAGGTGGACAACTTTGGCGGTCAGGGAGCCATTCTCTCTCTACCTCCCACCACAGGCCTCAGTTTGCTAGGCAACCCTCTTTTTGAAACGAAGGGAAAAATGATGAAAGCACTATGGATTGTCAAAATGGTCAAATTTAGCCCTTTTAGAGCTCCATAGTAGAGACACAAAGCCTTTATAGTTCCCCCCTCCTTCCTGGAGAATACTGGGGAGCAGGGTTCACATGAGGCTCACAGACCATGTGTTTACCACCCCTAATGTACATACAGGGGCAAAATACTGGTGCAATTGGCCACCAAATGCAATCACGGGGGATAAAGTTGAACAGACTTTGTGGAGCCTGAGTGTGGGGGTGAAATAAGGGGCATGATATGTAAACTCAGTTTATTTCCTAGCAAAATGCTAGAAGAGATGGTCAGAAAGCCTGGCTGCTTTCTCATCATGCTATCATGCATTTATTACAGAGGAAAAAGCCTAGTCCAGTCCATATTATTCTTTTGTATTCAGACCGAACAAGCAGGGAGTGAAGAAGTACGACTCCTGTATGAGGTCAACAAGGGCAGCAGATGCTGGATTTCTGTCCCACTGATATCTATGCATGCACTTTCTAAGGCTCAGTTCCAAAAGGCAGGGAACCCCAAATCCAAGTAGTATACTAGGCCTAGAAAATCATGCTGGCAGCCAAGTTGTTCCCCCATAGCAAGATGCTGCTTGATGTGTGGGTTAATTGCCCTCAAAGTGCACAGCTTGCTGTGTCATCTGAATTGGGTAAGAGGTGGATTTGAAAGCACCCCAGAACAGCCATGTGTTTTGAGATGGCTTCAAAGCCACTGGTGCTGCACACTTTGCCAAGTTCACTCAACCTGGTAAACCATGCTCAGTAAGGTGAAGCAGGCCAAATCATGTGCTGTGCATGTGGCACTTTTGGAACAGGGAAATCAAGTCACTGTGTCTTTACTTCCCTATGTTCACCTGAATCTGCATACTAGAATAACATGCAGTAACCATAAAGTGACTTTTGTTATGTCTCTGAATAGTTGTAGTTTACATTCTGTTGCCATGTTTGGGGACCTGACATCATCCATGGGCAGTATTGCTTGGTGGCAGGAGATCTGGAAGCCCAGGCAATATCTGCAGAACTTAGATGAACACAGTGGTTTCTTTGGGTGCTGCCCCCATTCCCAACCTAGGTACCAGAATGTCTTGTAGCGAGTTGAAGTCGACAGTCCAACACTCCTCTCCCTCTGTTTGCAACAATTCTATGATGTATTTCACTACAGCTGTATTTATTTAGCATGATAGGAAGCACTTAACAAGTAGATCCCCGCCTTTTTACTCTCTAGCATCATGTTTAAGTAATGCCTTTATTTTAAGCAGGCAAATTGCATTCCCAGCAGCACCTACAATAGAAGTCTTATAGATATGCAAGGCGAAAAAATTACCATGGCCATAAGTGAATCCAAAGGCCCTAGATCCTTTCCATGATTACATTTGTCTTAGTATTTTGCTTTTATGTCCATGTACTCTAATGCAGATTAGCAGGAAAATAATTTGGATGTAAATTGACTCAGCCAATGCTGAATAATAAATGGATATGTTTCAGGCCACTGAGAGTCTGGGACTGTCGATTTGCCCGGGGCATAAAGTAAATCCCATAAAAATCCAAGAGTTATATACTGGAGTCAGAAACACTGCTGTAAATTTGGAGTAAGTGCATTTAAACAAGTGTTGCTATTGACTTCAGCTAGTGTGAGTTAACAGAAAAGCTGTGTTTCAAATGTTATTTATTCCATTCAATGAGAGCATCTCCGGGCAGAGGGAGATTGAAGCTCATCATGTGTCAGTTTTTACATGTGATGACTAAACGTGTCCATTTCACTGTGCATATACGTGCTCTGAAACCGAGATTAGCTACGGCTTCTCAGTATGTGTATGCCGAGTGCAGTAAATAGTTGTGTGTGCCATGCAGGAGCTGTTGTGCTTGAAAGAGGCAGAGCTGAAATCTGAAAAGAAAAGAGAAGAGAAAAGAGAAAAGATGTAGTATAACCTCGTTTTTGCTAATGACCTGAGAACATACTATATGATGGCTTAATATGGAATTGAAGAGCACAGAAGTGTTCTTTAAACGCTAGTATATTTACAGGGATAAAACATGAGCAATGATTAAGTGAGATAATAATATTAGCCCTGCTACTAAAATCTACACCACCATTTGTTAAAAAGATATCACTTACCTATTTCAGTGTGTTAATAATTAGAACAGCAAAACATTGTTCATTACTTGTCAAATAATGTATCTATACTTACAACTATAAACTGCACATACTGTATTTTTAATTTTATTTAAAGTAGGCATATATAGATGAGCAAAATGGAGAAAAGCAGGCATATGAGAGGAAAAAATAACCCCCAGTCAAGGAATAGGGAAATATTTCAAAGTAATGTCTTGATATCTAATGAATTGATCCACACAGCTAACAAACAATCCACACTTTATATGCGAGTCACTCTGCCATGCTGCCTTGTTGCCAAATACATTAATTTGACAATTTTGGAACTATTCCATTTTTTAATAATAATTTTCCTTTTGAAGCACTCAAGCTTTCTTTCATCTAAAGTCTATTTCTAACCATGCAGCTGTTCATATTTTCTCTACTAATTCAAGATCACCTGTTTGGACTGTTTTTGAAAACAAAAAATAAACCCCCATGAAAAAACATAATTTATGTTTGCAAGATTCTTTTTGGAATTGCACAAAGCTTATGTTCATGACCCAACAAGCAACAATCCAGTTAACTCAGTCACACTGTTTGCACTTTATGCTAAGCCACAATGGAGAGCAAACCCTTCCGGCTTAGTGCTTTACACTGGGTGACTTTTGCACATCATTCATGCCACAACCATAGCATCTCACATTGTGTGAACCTGGCAAGGATACGTTGTTGGTGTGGTTAACAAGCCACCTATAATGCATGGACTATTTTAGGGTTGTTAATGGTTAACCAGACCAACAACACATCCTCAACAGATGTGCACAAGCATACACCAACAGGCATGCACCTGTCAAAGGACCTGGGTCAGTTCCTGCACCAAACTCAAGTTTGATGGAGTGTCCTCCCCTGCTCAGGAGGGCAGAGAGAGCCATGCATACCTGGCTGGCCACACCAGACTCCCCACGTACATCCCAGATTAGCAGAAACTGTTTCCCGTAAACAGAATGAATGGGGAGACCGAGGCCCGCTAACATGTATTTGTAACACAAACATATTTTAATAAGATTAATAGCCAAAACATCCATATATATTCACTGGATGTACTAGTCAAAACATCTTAAGTGTAAGAATTATGGCAGGCAACCTCACAAGGGAAAAAAGGCTGTGCTTTACAATATGTAGTTACTTGTAGCTACCTAATTCCACAAAAAAAATAAAAGTTGGTTTCTTTCAGGCTATCTCTGTTGTCCTGCATTTCCGTTATTTGAGTGTACATAAAGTAAAGGCTGAAAACCTAAGCAAACCGCCTTGATAGCTAGGCTAACTGAAATCAATGAAATTTACTTCCTTGTAAACACAGCTTGGTTAACACAAAAGTCCTTGTTTACTGCCTTTCCTTGGGAAGAACTATTTCTGCATTTGATCCATACAGTCCTAATGTTCACTGGACTGTGAATTAGTCATCACTTGTTTGTTTGTTTGTTTGTTTGTTTGTTTGTTTGTTTTTAATATTGTCACAGGATTCTGACAAGAAAAGTTAGCCATTATTGCTGCCGGTGACAATTGCCATGAACAGTGATGGCTTCTGTTCTTTTCCAGTTTGCTACTTCTGGTGGCCTGATAAGTAACTGAAGTGTGACTATCAAAGGATTTATGTGGCAGTATTTATATTTTATTTGCATCCCACAGGTACACCATGCTACAGCAATAAATGCATCAACCAGGAGCACCCATGATGTGGGAGAGCCATCAATGAGGACCCCAGTAGCAATAAGGAGGGTGTTATTTGGACTAGGACGGTGGCCCTGGAGGAACAGGTTAGCCAATCTTCCTGTTGTTTGCTGAGTTAAAATTGTCCCAAAGATGCACCACAGTTCTGGGAAGGAATACAATGTTGAATTATCCTGTGGTATCATCCCCTTTAATAGACCAGTCTCTTTCTGAGCTTATCAGGTGCTTACCTTGCTGCTTTATTTTTTCCCTGCATCCTCAGACAGCAAAGAGAGGTTTATCAAGTCCCTGCTAACATTCAGCTTGGCAGGCAACAAAATGCACAACTCTGATTGCTCTTTCTGTCTTGGTTTCACAGTGAGTTTGTCCGTGTGACATCAAAAAAAGTAGTCAAGGGACTTCTTGAAACGTGGCATTTATTGTGGGCTTATGATCCATTACGCATGGAAGTTGGTGGGTTCTTTACCAGCAAAGTCATCCTCTAGGGCCTCACTTGTGTTTCACAGTCATTTTTGTGCCCTTTTAAATGGAGGGGATTATGAGGTATTACGTTGTAAAGGTGCAACACACCAAAATAAAGATCCATGTACTTCAGCGATTGTGCTATACTGTGGCGCCACCTTGTGGTTGTCTAACACAATCAACACTAAGGCAAAGCAAGCAAACCTCTGGGTCATGCACATGCACACGTAAATGACCCTCTTGTCCCCCCCCCAAAAAAAAAAAAGCAAGAAGATGCCTCCCTGAAGCATGAGATTAAAAGCCTCATGTGCACATGCCCAAGAAATACCAGGAGTCAACCTTAAGTTGTTAGATAGGCCATCTGACACCAAATGACATCTTGTGAACATGCCAGAATAAGCAAAATGTGTCCTGTTCCACATGCAAAGGATCTAAGAATCAACCCAAGACTAGCTGAGTTCCTGTTGCGACTGGTTCAGTGCTTTGTGCTAAAAGAGAAGGGCAGGAACCAGCAGTTCTCCAAAGGAGATCCATGTAATATGACGGGCTCTCTGAGCTCTCCTGAAATCCATGGGAGTTGCCTCCACATTCTTAGGCTTAGATGGGCACACCTAGAATTGGAATGCGGCAATAATAAGGAATCCTCCACATGTATGAGTGCATTCACAGCGACAATATAGACGAAACAATTTTTCCCTGTTAAAAATGGTTTGTCACTCACGTACTAGGTACAGTGGCCTGAGCGAACGTTTCGGAGAAAGCTATTATCTTTAGACAGAATATGTGTCACTGGGTTACTTCCTGAAACTCTGTTAGTCAGGCCTGGTTTATACCATACATGGTTCTCTTCACACAAGCAGTTCTGATCTTTACCAGACACATGCATTCATATGGAAAAAACAAAATGTATAAACTGACAATTCCCAAATCTACAAGGGCTGGATGATACACATTACATTTCTCCATACTCTGGGAAAGTCAGCAATGATTATATGCAGGGCGTATGGTTATTTCATTCAATATACTTTCAGGGTAGGCTGCAGCCTTCAACATACTTATCTTGGATAGAGATATACAAGAAGATCGTTTTGGACCAGAACTTGCTTCATTCTCACCCACATACTGTATAACAATTTTCAGAAAGTATTTGAATATTCCTGAGTTTAGGTACATGGTTGAAAAGTGCATACATTAAAAAATGCTGACAATTTTCTAAAAAGTGCATTTGGGGGGAAATGTACATCTGCATGCTTTTGTCCATGCAGGGCGAGGGTGGGGAGAAGCGTGTATTTGAATGTGTATTTCAAAATATCCATGCCCAAACACTTTTTTCATTCTAACAAAAGCTCCCAATCAGGAACAGAAATGAGGCAAAATGAGCTTTGCAATGAAAATTGGAGACATAGTTGAACTTCACTGACTCTTCGGTCCCAAATTTGGGTTTTATTTTTAAGTACATGTGTTTAGGAAATGAATTATGAAATAATTAAACTTAACTTTTCAGTTACCTCCCACCCTCAAATCAGTGAAAGGGCATTGCTTCATAGCTTATGTTAATTTACTTAATTTTTCCTACATGTAATTGAGTGCATTTCTGAAAAATCATTTCAATAGACCAGTTGTGGATGTACCTCAGAAGAAACTAAGAAGCACGCAATGGTGGAGAAAGCCTTGCGCCTTCCACACCTCCCACTGAGCATAATCATTGCAAGGGAGATGGCACCATCTGTACCTTTTTCTGTTGTTTGGGGAAGAGTGAAATAGGCCCTTGTGGCTACAGGAAGCTGGTTTAGTTTTAAGGAAGACTTGATTTTTATCTGAGGTACTCAAGTTGAAACCCCACTTATTCTATAGATGTCTTGTGCCCTTGGCTAAGTTACTTATTTGCAAAAGAACCACCCACCCTGGTGGTTACTATGATGTCTGAACTTGCCCAGTGGCGGCATGATGGACTGGGACTGGTCAAATATACACCTGGTCAAATATACATCAGCTACATTGACTGGTGGTCTTTTTCTGAGCACCACTGAGCAGGTTGGTTCTTCTCTCTGAAGCCCTGAATTATATTCTACTCAAAATGCTATCTTGAGTAGAATGTGTGTAACCTGTCTTGAATTTCTCTATCTATATTTGGCAGGGTAGGGTATATATTTATTAAATGCATTTTTAAAAGAAATTGCTGGAGGTTAGAGCATTTGAGGGTCTGCCTTCTCTGGCACAGACCTGCCCAAGAGTTATAATAATCCTTCTCAAGCCTTTGGAAGTAAATCAGGCAGTGCTTTGCAGGGGAGAGGATCTCCTAGCAATGCTGCTTTTCTGTGTCCCATGAAGAACTTTAGAAACATAGAAATTGACGAGTCAGAAGCGGTCTCCCGGGCCATCTAGTCTGACCCCTGGCTGCAGCCGGTTCCGCTCATGACATGTCTACCATGTGCTTGTCTAAAAGAGATTGGCTGATGCTGTCAAGGTTGCTTATCCTATTCCTATTGCCAATATTCATATTGTTTAAATTCATGAGTGCCGCATGAGTCAGGGCAGTAAGTTCTTGCGAATCTGGGTGCAGAACCTTTTTCAGAGGGGAAGTGAAATTCCATGGCAGAGAGCTTGCAAGGGCCACATTCCAGGGAGGGTAGAGCTGGGAACACAAACATGATGTAGCTTGAATTAGAAAACCACTCCACAAAACCCAGGAAATCACCAGGCAGTGGGTGGTAAGGGAAGGGGCCAGGAAAGGGGACATGTCCCCATGGAACCCCGATGGGCTGGATTTTGCCCCTGGGCCTCAGGTTCTGCACCCCTATTGTAGACAGGATGGAGAGCATTCCCTGAATCAACAGCCTGTGGAGGATCAAGCCATTTGCTCTGCAGTTTGGCTCAGGGGCTTCCCATAACCGTTGAAAAAACCTGGTTTAACTTATGAAATTAATTCTTTCTGGGGGCAGGGGGAGCCCGCATAGGACCTGCCGGTGTGTCTGGAATCCACAGTTCAGAAGAAATTCTCTTGGGGAAGTTCATGCTTATTTGGCATTCAATCCCTGTGCTGCTTCTGAAGAATGAGACTGGTAGGAAAGGTGATATCTTTTATTGGGTTAGCTCAAAAGATTGAACACTCTCAGCTGTTCCAGTAAATGGTGTTACCTTTCCTGATTTTTCCCTCCCCCACAGGCCCAAGAACTGCATTGATTCCTGCTTCCAGCAGGTAGTGGATTTTCCTACTGGTGATCTGATTTAGAATGATTTGGTTCAGAATGCTGAACTCGCGATGGTGTAAGTATCATGGACGTGGGCTCGAAGGGCCACCCCCTTCCATTGACTCAGGATGCTATCAGAGATGTTGCTTCAGAGACTTTTCCTATGAAGGCTATGCACAAAGTGACCAGCAGCAGCTTGCTCCTCGGTGGGGGCTCTCAACTATGGGACACCTCCTCCAATAGAAAGCGCATTGTGCTCTCCCATCTGGCACTTGGAGAGTAAATTAAAATAGCTCTTTTTTAAACCCAGGCTTCCAGGGAGTAATACGGGCTTTTCAGTGCTGGCTCTCTTGGTTGCTTGCTTCTGGTTACACTGATTCGGTGCCAATATGCTTCACCTCTATGGGATTTCATTACTGCAGTGTGTGAGTGCGCGTTCACAGTAATCTGAAAGTCTGCTACAGCTGAAAGGCTGGGCATAAATGTTTTAATAAACCCCAGATATGCCCATTCAGGAAGAAGCACCACTGCCATGTTAAGATGGATTGCAAATTGCAGTCCTTTCCCCCCTGTTGGAGATAATTTCCAGAACCAGAAATTAAGTTTATCCACAACTATTTTTGTTATAATTGAGGCAATTTTATGTTTGTAGTACTGAAACAATATCAAGAAAATCTGTTGTTGATGATGATGATGATGCCACCACCACCACCACCAGTACCAGTCTTTGGGCAAGTGTGTCTATAATTTTATAGAGTGCCATTGTTCATCAATATTCAGGGCACAATTCAAATTAATTTTTAGAAGTGTAACTTCAATTTGGCTTGCAGAATACTACTGCACAATATAATAACAATATAACAATATATCATATATTATAGAACATATAATGTATTTAATTATGAATTTAGATATAACATGAAACATAATATATACTACAATAATATATACTATATTAACATGTAAAATAAAATAAAATAACTGAACATAGGATAATCTGGCACATTTTCCAGATCCTTGTGTGGAAAAAGGTGAGAAAGCAGCCTGCCGCCACCCTGCCGAGAGGTGCCTGCTGCCCGGGGTGGGGGCAGAGGAAAGGCCTGCCAGCCATGGTGCTTTGTACTCTCCAAGTGGGCAGGACAGGTTCCGCTGGCAGGTACAGGCCCCTCACCACCTTTTCTTGCACATGTGTGCACGCACGCACACACACAATCTCGTCACCCAGACATGCACCGCAGGCCAAATTTTCACGGCAGGCAGTCCCTGCCCCAAATGCTGCCAGGCCTCTGGCCATCGGTTGCGTGAGTTGCCTGGCCCAAAGTCAGCCAGTGAGCTTCATGGCCATGTGGGGACTAGAACCTGGACCATCCAGGTTCCCAGTCCAACACTGCAACCACTGTGCCACATCATCTCTTGCACTCACACTGTGTACTTTGAAGTGTACAGCTAAACGTGTTAGCAACAGTTAGAAAGGCCTGGGATCATACATATTGTGATGCAGTGGTTAATAGCCTGGGACTGGGACTCAGGCGATCTAGGTTCTAGTCCCTGCTAGGCCATGGAGCCAACTGGGTGACTCTGGGCCAGTCACTCATTCTCAGCCCAACCTACCTCACAGGGTTGTTGTGGGGGAGAGGAGGAGAACGATGTAGGCTGCTTTACATTCATTACAAGATTAATAGAGCAGCAAAATAGAGCTGCCAGGTTGCTGACGGGGACTGGGCGTTGTTCTCATATAACCCCAGTTCTCCGTCAGCTTCACTGGCTCCCCATTGAAGTCCGGGCCCAGTTCAAGGGGTTGGTTATCACCTATAAAGCCCTCAACGGCTTGGAACCCGGTTATCTAAAGGAGCACTTCCATCCATATATGCCCCCCTGCCCCCTGAGATTGGTGGGGGAGGCCCTTCTCCGGGAGCCCTCTGTGAGGGATATTAGGAGGGTGAGTATCCGGAGGAGGGCCTTCTCTGCGGTGGCGCCCCACCTATGGAATGCTCTCCCTAGAGAGGTCCGCCTGGCGCCGTCATTATTTGTTTTTCGGCGTCAGGCCAAGACCTTTTTATTTAACCGATATTTTAATTGTTAATCTGTGTTTTATTTAATGGTTTTATATTATCGCTGAGAACTCCAAATTTTTAATATTGTTCTATGCTTTGTTTATTTGTTTTCCTTGTGAGCCACCCCGAGGCTTCGGCGATGGGTGCAGCATAGAAATATTATAAATAAATTAATTAATTAAAGCAGAATATGTATTTTTGTGTGTGTGTGTGTATGTGACCACACTTTTATAATAATTAAAAAGGAGTGTGTGCATGGTCTCATCGGGGCCATAGCATCAAAATTATGAATGCTGGACACCTGAAACAGTATGGATGCGAAGTGGACCCAAGGGTTCTCACCTCTCAGTAACATCTTCAGAGACTAGGTGCAGGCTTACCTAAACAGTGCATAGCCTTCCGGTCAATACAGAGAAGTCAGTGGGGGTTAAAAGGCTACAGGACAGGACCTATACATTTCCACTTCTGGGGGGCAGCCCCCTCAAGGGAATACAGTGGACAGAGCCCTCACTTAGAGTGCTCTACCCTCTAAGGTCCAGTGCCAGGAGGCATGGCTTTACTTAGACAGGGCAAGTATGTGTCCAACTCTGGCTGTGCCGTGACTTTGCTGGATGTCTTTGCGGCATCAACCTGAGTTCTCTTCCAGTCCAGTTCTGTTCACTGTTTGACCACGGAAGAGCATGATGTCCACCAGAACACTAGCTAGGCAAGCCTCCACACGTAATCTCACAATCTTCCATACGTAATGTTTTGTAATTGTAATGGATTCGATGATCCCTCTCCCTCTGGGGGGGGGGACATGAGTGTTAACTTCCTTATAAAATTATCACAGCATTCAGCATATGAATGATTCAAAATCCCACAAACTGCTTATCTAAACGAGAAAGCCATTGTAATTCAATTTGCCGGCATAGATTATATTTTCCTCTTTTGCTAGTGACAATTTTGCTAACTGAGCAGAATTTTTGTTGTTGTTTATGTGAAGTTGTTTTCTATCGTGTTAAGTGATTAAGTTGACTGTTTATTTCACCACAACATGAGGGAAAATATGTTTCGTGTTAAACTGGAGCATTTTGCATTTCATTGCAAAGCATTTAGTACAGTTTGGTTGCTCTGCTTAAGACTGGTTTCATGTCAGAAGCAGGTATGGAATAATGCTCCACTTAAGGTGCAATCCTATGCAAGTTTAGGCAGAGAAAGGTCTGCCCAGCCTAGCATTACCCAGCCAGAATTGCTGGGGGTCATAGGCCTTTTATCTGTCTAAATATGCAGATGATTACATGCTAAGAGGTGCAAAATATCCAGATAATTGTAAAAACATAGGAAAGGTCAATTAAACTTAATGTCACTACATTCTAAGAGGGAAAATAACAATTCTGGAAAAGTACAAAAATCAGGAATTCGTATCAGCAGACGATTTGTCTATAGGAGGTTGACCGGTAGCCCCAATAGATAATTGGTTAGGGAGCTACCCAGGCAAAGTTTCATGCATTTGATTTCCCCTGACTTCTACTGAGGAAAAATAGGCTGAACCCCTATGCACACTTGCTTGGAAGTAAATCCCATTGAACTCCATGGAACCTGCATGTCCGAGAGCATCCTCAGATTTGTGATGTTCAGCATATGCTTAACCTTTTTCATTGAAATCAACCAGACTTCAAAGTCTTTAACTCTGAGGAGGTTACACTCATGTTGTGTCATAAAATAATACCCTTGAGTGAAGAATTGAAAGTCTCAATTTCAAAATAGTAACTGTGTGTGAAAATAGGTGAGCATTTAGAACATTTAAACTTCTCGGTTTCTGGGAAATATCTGAGAATGTGCTTAACTGCCCCTACTGAAACGAATGGGGTAGAGTTCTTCCATGCCTAACTGTGTCCATAACTACTTTTAAATTAAACATTTGCTGCCTGTCTTATCATGGGATAAGTTAAGTTCTCATCCTGAACTGTTGTTTTATAATCCTAAATTAACTGGTGCACATGTCTACATGTAGGTGATTTTTCGTTTAGCCTGAGTTGTTTATTTGGCACTAAGGCAGCCCACCAAAGTGTAGATCTCTTTGCTTCACAAGAATCTGTTTGTCCTGCATTGGACATTTAACTGTAATTATTTCATATGATCTGTTTTTTAAAACTGCATTCCATACTTCTGAAACAGTCTTCACAGTTATTTCATAGCACTTTTCACAAGAAATAATCATGCTAATGTGCCTTCATCTTCTAAGCTGTACAGACTGAGCTGGCTCCTGCTGAGTTTCCCCCTTCCTTACAGAAATGTGAATAGGTGCCCTTAATAACGAAGTACCTGTAGATACTGATGGATGAAGGGTCTACCTTCTCTTAGTTTCCTTGGCAGGAAGCCCAGTCCTGCTGGAAGATTGCTAGATAATGCCTAATGGTATAATATTAATCTACCAATATTATAGGATGAGAAAAGGGACAGATATGAAAAATGTTCCAGGGAATGACATGCAGATGAAAGATGAATAGTTTCACAGGGCATATTCTTCGAGAGCCAGGGTAGCAAGGCAGAGAACAGGTCTCACTGCTCACCATCAGCATGGCTGTTGGTTATGTTGCTTTCCAGCTTCTGCGGACTGGTCGTTTCTGCAAAGGCAACTGGTAAGCAATGCAACCCGGTGGGTGCTCCTTCACTGGCTCAGGTGGCTGGTGACTCTTGTGTTGGTGGGACATTTCATCCACTGCAGCTTCGCTTTTCAGCTTCATAGGCACTTCCTGTCCCTAAAATAGGTTCACCACCCTGAGCAGCTCCTATAAGGCTCAAAAGAAAAGTTGCAAGTTTTCTGCACACTGGACTCTTTGGTGGTGCAAACCTACAGCTTGTTAATTAAGGAATTGTCAGATATTCTGGGCCAGACCCGTGGTCTGTCTTTGCTACTCATGACAGGCTACAGTTCCCCGAGATCTCAGCTGTGGGCCTTCATTCCCAGCCTGCTACTTAAGATTCATTTAAAGTAAGCCCATTATGCCAAGGGCCATCAACACATGCTCTGCTTCTCATCTATGCCTTCTCCACTTTGGAGGAGCATAAAAGCATGTGGCCTGTTCATTGGGCTGGATCCAGAGATAGGTTGGCTCCACTGTGTTGACAGAGGTGGACTTCCCTGCACCTCCCTTCCCATAGCAGCCTCCCCAGGCCCCTGAACATGCTACGCAGAGACTCGAAAACCTGCTGAATTGGTTAGCTGGAAGGGGGATCCCATACGATTGGGTGGAGGAGACTTCCTCTGAGCAAAAGCAGAATGTAGGGTGCAAGCCATTATTTTTAACTGCGAATATTTACAGGGACAGATAATGCAGAACCTAATAAAATTTGGTGACAATCCAAGTTAGTTATATAGTTATATATACAGCTATCCAAATGATATATAGTTATTGTGGCTGCAGATAAGTACCACAGATAATTTTGTTTGTTTGTTTCTCATGTTTGTACTCTTCCATTCCTCCAAGGAGATTAGGGTGACAAACATGGGCGTTATCCCATGCAACCACAGCCATGCGGGGGGGGGGTGACTTTTTTACCTGCAGTTTCTTTATTGTGGGATTAACAGTAGCATCAGGGGACATTCAGACTGGGAAAAATGCAGGGGGAAAAGTCTGGGAAAAATGCAGACTGGGAAAAATGCAGGGGGAAAAGTCAAACATCCCCTTACTCAGGCACTGCTGTTTTGTTCAAAATAGCCTTGGTTAAAGCAAGAAAATGACAAACACACTTCAGAATTCGCCCCGGTGGCTTCTCATCGCATACAAAGCAGGTGTCTGTCTGAGTGCACCAGACCTGCTCTGAATCTGAATAGGGAACCCAAACGACCAAAGTCTGGGAGTTGTGCATGATGCTTCAGCTCTTCTGCCCGCACCCCTTCTCCAGATGTTTCCAAACAATGAGAACTTACCTATGGATGTCTTTACTGCTAGCACTCTATGGCACTAGATCCAGCAGTAATACTGATCCTCATGTCATGGATGTGGAACAGAGAATCTGCTGCAAGGGGGAGCTTCTGACTGTGAGGAAACTTGGCCAAAAGCAGAGGTGGTGTGCAGGGTGGAGTAGAGCAGGCCAGCCCTGAGATGGGGGATCACTGCTGCTTCAGCAGAGGAAGCCCTATCCAGGGCTATCTCCGGGGGCCTGCAGCTCCAAGGAAAATGTGCAAGGCTCCGTCCCCACCTGCCACCAAGGCAGCTTGTGTGTCCCAGGGCTAAAGGGCAACTTCTGTGGCATTTCAGGAGCGGCATGGGGAGAGGGCTGCGCACAGCTTCGCACCTGTGAAATGGCTGGGGGTGTTTGTGACATTCCCAGACTCACACGCATGCTGAATGCCTCACGTTGCTTGAACTGGGGGAGAGGAATCTTTTGGGGCAAGTGGAGAATGCAGGGCTGTGTTTCAAGGAAATGGGCTTGCTGCGGCAGAAGGGCAGCTTTTAAAATGTCTCCTGGGCCCCCATAATGACACAAGTGCACATCCCTGGTTTGAACACCCTGGGAAGCCCCCAGAGACTGATCTGTGGAAATGTTAATCCGCCCATGCCATGGCGAGTGAAGGGATGCTTCCGGGAATAAGCACCCATGTTCCATTTGGCGCACATGGCATACTTTCATGGGGAAAAGAAAGGGGGCGTGTGGCACTGTTATATTCATCTAACAAAGAAAATTCTGTACAGAAAAAAATACCTGTTTCAAGGTAGCCTGATGTAGCACAGAGTGATAAGCTTGGGAGAACAGAGTTTTCCTTCCTAGTGCACTTTGCAAGGGTCGCCCCCAAAATCTTTTCTTTGCGAGCACCCTTCTCCCGCAAAAAAAGAAATAAAGATAGGCTGCCAGCTGTTAGGACAAACCTCCTGACACACCCTAGTTTGTCCAACTGCTTGGGAGTTTCTGAGCCTTCAGCTGCTTGCGGCCCCTTCCTTTAGTCCAGTCCCAGGAGGAATAAGAAGAACAGTGTTATGGATTTTCTTCACCAAAGCTGCACTGAACAAAACCTTGTGAAAATCTCCAAACTGCAAATGGTAGATTTATAACCATGTGCTCCTTTGTCTGGACCAGAGTTTACTGAGGATTCCCTTTTAAAAGAACATGTCCAAGTTTCCAAAAAAGGACTTTAGACTGGAAACAGGGAAACACACATAGAGAAAGAGAGAGAGAGAATTTGAAATAAAATTACTAACATCAGTGTAACTAATCTAGTTACAATTTACCAACTTGAGTGGAGTCTTGGGTTCCAGAACATATGATGAGATTATTGTCTCAAAAATGCTTAGAGAGAGAAAGCAACTTTGCCTCCACCTGGATGATCTATGGAAGACCCTAGAAGGACTGAACTACCTCTTGCTTTTGTGGGAATCCTGGGTTCAGTCAAAGCCAGTCCCTTCAGCAGAGATGGATTGTGGCTTTGTCCAATAATGCAATTGCCTGACATCTCTGACATCAGTGATCTAGCCAGAAAGTTACCCCATGGCTGGACCCACTTTCCTAATTACTCTAACTTACTCTAATTGATCTAACCCATTCAGATTAAGAGTATATGGATTTGGTTGCACTTTTGAGGACCAAGAACAACAACAAAAAACCCATAGGTAGGACTGGATAAGATGAGTCATGTCTACCCACCTGCCTCCTTACCTGATGCACTGCATCACAGCATGCTGGTGGTGGTGGTGGTGGTGGGGGGGGTTATTCCACTGATGTTATATTGGACCACTGTATTCAATCATTGCCGCATTGACCACCCTCACTGGTAGCACATCCAATGTAAGACATGGCAACCCAACCCTTTATTGACTTACTTATTAACATTTTTGTCTTGCCTTTCTGTCAAGGAACTCCCCATGGCACACACAGTTCCCTCTGCTTCCATTTTGCTGGCACAACCATCCCAACAGGTAAATGCCCAGGAGCATTCATTCAGACCCACTTCTCCCTGGCTGCACTCCAGCACGCTGTGCCCTGAACTGCACTGGCAGGTCTGCCGGGCCATGCACTGGGTCACGTCTGGTGTGCAGGAACAGTACAAGCTGTGTCTCAGCTTCAGCACCGGCTTTACCATCCTTCATGGAAACAAGGGGTACACCATTCTATTTAGCATTTGGAAAGCTTGCTTCCATGAATCTACTGCATGCATGGAGCACCCCCAGTCACGAAAAGGCCTGAATAACACCTGATCATGCAGAACCGCAGCGTCAGGGAACAACAAGACCCTGAAATGGTGTCCACAAGGTTCCATTCTCTGCTTTCAGGGACTTTAGTGGAACTTTTCCAGAATTCCTGTATCAGTTTTTTCCTTCTCTGCTGCAATCTTGTAACATGGCATTTCCCATGTTTTCCCTTCCGTTATGCATTGAAAGGAGGATGTTAGTATTTTTGGTAGCCCAGTCACACGGCCCAGGATGCCAGGTCCTCCTCAATGGTGACAAAGCACGTTCATCTGCCCATCTTCTAAAGAGCCAGCTCTTACAAAATGCCTCTATTAATGCACCAGGCGTGTCAGACCATGTGTCCTCTGGCCAACTGATGCATTGATCTAATCATTTTGCAGTCAGCTAATCCAGTGCCATAAAATGTAGTAGTTACGCAGCATAATTAAACAAGCCAAGATGTCAGGTCATTCCTGAGACAAGAACAGGCCAAAAATGGTTTTGAACAGAACACCTTCAGTGCTACCAAAAAAAAAAAAAAAGTTAGACGAACAACTCTTCAACAGTACTGCCTAGTTCTAGATGCAGCACTACCTTTAAGATGAAGAACAACATTACAAAGAAATTCCCTGCCACAGTTTGGAGTGGGACCTGCCAGAAAAGTTTGAGGTGCGTGTTCCTTTTTGCTGCCCCAGCAGTGCCTTCTTTCAGACTATTCCATCCCATCTACCCCACCCCTCCCCACACCCAGTGTTCTCTCCCCACGCCCAACAGACAGTCAGTGTCCACTGGGCATGCCCAGTCCTCACTGGAATTATTTTGGCCTGTTCCCCCCCCCCCATTTTTTTCTCCTTCTGCAAATCTCCGGGTCTCAGACACACATTGATACCTCCCTCTTGTTCATCAGTAGCTTTGGTTTGGCTACCGAAGTCATCATGAGTAAGCACTTGAGTGAAAACATACAATTTTACAGGAAACTGGGGAGGAAGCAGCGGTAGCTGTGAATGCTTATATACCTCTGTAGACTTTTGCCATCCTTCTGCCTTTCCTCCAAGGAGCTCAGGGTGCCAAACGCATCGTTTCCTTGCTCCAGCTGTCTCAGGCACAGCAACAGCCCAGTGGGCTGGGTTAGGCTGCAAGGCGATGAGTGCTCTAAGGTCTCCCACTGCCCTTTATGGCTCAACCCACAACTGTCTAACCACTGCAGGCCATCCCAGGGCCTCTAAGCCCCTTGCAACAGGTAGCTGCCTTCTTTATATAGACTGCTCAAAATGACCTTGTGTACACTAATAACTTTGCAGTGACAGATAACAACTAGTTCATCTTTCCTATCTATCACTAGCAAACCATTTCTGTCCAGCATGAAAAAATGTGTTTGAGAAGAAGAAAGTGTTGGCTAGAAAAATACGCTAATTTAATTTGCCATCACTGCCATTTCAGTGGGTAGCCACCCTGTAGTCAGTTATTTAATCTAATAACAGCATGTGTTATCAGCTCTGCTCATAACCTACGGGTGAACTTGGCTTTGCTTTCCAAGAATGAGATTGTGATAACAGAACATCTTCAGCAATTAAAATACTGTAAGGTTCAGAGGAGAGGCAAATGATTGCTTGGGAAATCCTGCAGAGCACAATTTATGGCATCTTGTATTTTAGCACTGCTCTGCATATCTTGTAGATGCATTCATAAGCTCAAACCAGTTTATCCCTTTCTTAATGGGCCATGATTGCAATCAGCTAATCTAGTAAAAAGAGCTTCACACTTCTATTAGAGGTATTGCACTCCCTTCCTCACTCCCTCCATCCCTCCCTCCCTCTCTCTTTCTATATATGTATATATTCCCTTAATCAATAAATCTAATTTCTCCTGTAGCCACATACAGTTACGTAATATGTTTCCAATTTGGGGCTAAATCAGGTTCCTTAATGGAAAATAATCTCTGTGAGTCAGAGTGGTAGCCTACAGAAGGAGCCTATGGAAACTGTACTGTGCAGGTTAAATGCTGACTTTTAGGGAAAAAGGGGGAATTTCTGCAGCCAACTCATTATGGCCATTAGTGCAATGAACGAAAGTGGCAGAAATCTGAATAATGCAGATGGCTACCTGGAAAACCTTCTTCTTATCCCATATGCTACAACAAGTCCCTGCAAATGGCAATGTCATGCACGTATTTATTATTTGGATCTATTAGATGCATTCATTATAAAAAAATGATTATCCCCGATAATCTCCTGTGTGTTTCACCAACTGAATTGGGCTTCGCTCAAATCGCCCACCCAATCTAAAACTATACATCCCAGTCCCCCCGTCCCCCCCCCCACACGCACCCTGCTTGCTCCTCACAGCATACGCATCACTCTTGTGCATGGATGCTTTGTGCTTCCCATTCGAAAGAAGAAAAGAGATCCGTGCCTTCAAAAGGAACGCATACATGCATATATTTATTGCATTGAAATGAGTCAGGCAGCGTGTGGGTTCTCTGTGTGTGTGCATTGAAGTTCCTGCATCAGGGAGACATCAATGCATCAGGCTGATCTTCTGACAAAAGGTGGGGAGCTGGGGGAGGGCGGTGGAAGGTGAATGGGAGAGCTAATGGAAAATTAAAGTCTTTCACGTCCCTCTTAACTATGGCTCTTCCCCTACTTTCTGTGGAATTAGGATTTAATCTTTAACAATTTTAACGCTGAAGCACTGAGGAGAAGCCGCCTTTTGCTGTCCTCATCACTTTTACCAGTAGCCGGAGTAATAAAAACGGATGCAATAGCAGTACCGGTCCAATTTTAAACATAGATAACAATACTTCAGTAACAAAAGTCATGTGCATTGGAAGCAGGTTAAATTCTATTGATATCTGTAGGTGGAAGCTAGGCAGAAGATTAATATTCCCATTGAAACTAGTAGGTTGCTTAATTTTAGTGATTCACACCCATCACTGGGACACAGAATACAGTTCACTGGGCAGCCATTTAGACCATAATTATCTAGCCATTTGCTTTTCTCATGGGGCATTTCCAAGGCTTCCAGCAGCTCTGTTTTGCTTTAGTCTGCTCAGGACCAGCCCACATTGGTTTTCCTGAAGCACAACAGCCAGCTGAGACTCCCGGAACCAAGTCATGGCGCAGTGTACTCAAGGTGCCCCAGGTATTTTGGCACCAGAGGTAGAAAACTCCAGAGATGACCCTGCCCCTCCTTGAGAGTAAGAATACAAGAATGACAAATGAAATGGATGATGACTTGATCCCTGTCATTATTCATTTATTTACTGTACTTTTAACCCACCCAATAACTGAAATTCTTTGGGTCACATGCAATAGTAAAACATGCTGTGAAAATTTTTACCATGGAAATTAAAAACAGCTCAGTATAAATCTAAGGTAAATCCAGCAGCAGAGAACGAAACCATTACCACATCATGAACCCAGATTAAAACTGGCAGAAGAATGGAGTACCAAAGGCACTCAGAGCAATTTCTTAAATGCTTGGGAGAACAGAAAGGTTTTGCCTGCTGCTGAAAAGATCACAGAGCAGGCACCAGGCAGGCCTCTTTGGAAAGAGACCCACACTGAGTGCCACCACGGAAAAGACCTTCTCTACCTCAGCTGATTTGTTAGCGGTACCTGGAGGTGGGCGGGTCTCAGAGCATTACTGTAATACCTGGGTAAGTGACTATGAGAGCAGATGTTCCTTCAGGCCATCTGCCCCCTAAGTTGCTCAGTGTTCCTAAAGGGTAAAACCAGCCCCTAACTGTCCTTGTTACAAGCCTAGCAACCCAGGTTGGAACGACCTGAAGTCTCTGGATCATTTTCAAGGGCATCCTTGAATATGTTACAATGATCCAAATGGAAGTTTATGGGAGCACAGATACCTCTCTGGGTAGGGTCATAATTAGCGTATCAGCCTAGACCGATAAAAGCTGCCCCCGCCTGTTGCCTGAGCTGAGGGTCTTGCCCTGCCTAAGAACAGGACCTCCCCTGAGCCAGGTTGTAATGCAGGTAGAAAGCCTGCCTGGTTTGCAGTGCCCACTGCCACCCGAAAGGCCTGACCCCACTTTCTCTGGGCCAAGGGAGCAACCGCCAGTCACTTGGGTCAGTCTGCAAGGGCCTCTGCAAAGGGCCCTCTCCCACCCACTGAAAAGCTGGACACGTCATGCAGAGGAAGCACGGTAGCAAAAGGGGCTGTGAGGCATTCCTTCCGCTCAACGTCGCACTGAGAGCTCTGCCTCAAAGCCAACAACGCAGAATGCGCCTTGCCCACACAGGTCTTAAAAAGAGGTAACCAGAGAACGCCTCACACTTCCTTACACTGTGACAAGGCAATTAACCATCTCAGCAGTGCCAGGAATTCTTTTCCACGTGCCCTTCTTATATATGCGGGCTAGCAGTAAACACAGCCCAACAGCATCTCAGGCTTGCCTGAAAGTGACCTGGGTCCTGATCCAGGCACCCCAAGACACTGCGATGCCTGCAGGGAAGAGAGAGGAGTGCCACCTCCCACTCCATGCGCAAAGCCTGACTCAAATGCCAGCTGAATCTTTCATCAGCACGAGTGACCGGAAGGCATGTTTCACCACCCTTGGAGCAGGCAAGCTGGCTTGGGGGTGCAGGGCGAGCCGCTTGTGCACCCCACTCTGCCCTTCAGCCCCTTGCTGGTGCCTCCCAGCATCTGCCACCTGACCTGACTTCCTTGCTCTGCCTGAGCCAATGCAACAGCGGGCTCCATCCATCAAAGCAGCCAGCAACTCTCCTTTCTGTGTGGCAATGCAGGCAGTCCAGCCACTTCGCATGGGCGGTTGCAAGGACTGCTTCTGTTGCAGAGGGCACTCCCCATACTCTGTCCTGTTCCAAAGGTGTCCCCGTTTGAAGGATCATCCTGTCCAAGCCTGAGTTACAGATTAAGAAGCAGCCAGGAAAGAGCTGGGCTTCTGAGGCACCTTGACCGAATTCCAAACAGATCTACAGGTTACCTAGATGTTCCTCCCTCTTATGGTGAGATGCCCCGTATTTCTATTTAAATTACAGTAATTATTTCTAAATTAGCATCTGTACCTATATACTAGCATAGGTAAAGGTGCAAGTTAATGTCCTCTTTTCTCCCTTTTTTTGGTGATCATTTCCTCTTTCTTGGCAATTCATAAGTGGTCATATGAATATTTGTGTTTTCCTCCATGAGAAGTTTGATTTCTACCCATACAAATAAAGCATTTCCATTTGTGTGTGTGGGGGGGAGGATGCTTGGAATATTCTCACCGGCCTTAATTTTAGCCTTCTCCATATATGCAGATCATGTGTGTGTTAGTTGCTTTTAAGTTTAATGACACCGTATATGAAACCAGCATCCATCTTGCAGCAAGACTTGAACAGCGCCACTTCAAAGAGAAAGTGCTGCTTCTCCTCCCTGCCCAGCCTCTCTGCTCACCAGCGCCAGGAAGCAGCTGGATTTCTTTGAACTCAGCTTTAACTTTACTTTAGGGTCAGCTTAACGCCTCCCCCCCTTGCACTGAAAACTAACATGACAAATGTCAAAGGAGCCCTTAGAAGTAGGGTGTGGATGAATGGGGGGGGGGGCAAAGAAAACTGGTGGGAGAGAAGAAAGGAACGTGATGCTTTAAAAAAAGTGGGGGCAAATCGCTGGTTATTCAAGGCCAGGGACATTTGGCTTGATACAAAACCAGTTCATTAGCTGCTGTAAGACTCCCTTAATCAGCCTTACCTGATGTGTTGACCATCAGAAAGGGTAAATGGCCAGAGATGATGGGAGCTGTGGTCAAGGGGCATCATGTTAGGGACAGCTGCTTTAATGCCCCCCTTCAATGTTGCGTTCAAGAGCCCAGCTCTCCCTTCCCCTCCCCATATAATGGAGCCGGCACTGGGTTCAAGGGGCAGAATGAGGATTTCTCCCGCTAACATGGCCTGGTTGGGCTTGCTCCTGCTTTGACTTTCTGTTTGGTCTGGAACTGTTTCTCAGGGGCACGTTTCTGTGCCATGCTGGGAAAACACAGCCAGCTGGGCCAGGTCAGGAGTGCTCCAGCACTGCCACTTCTGGGGCGACTGCAGGATGATGGGAATGAGCAGGGAATGGGAGCTGCTGCCATGAGCACCACACAGCATCCATGGGGTGGCACGCCTGACTTCACCCCCATTTACCTGTCCAAAAAGTGAGCCCTGACTTTTTCCAGCCATTTGGGTTATTTCTTGTTCTTGAGGGCAGGCTCAGGTGAAATGGTTGTGGCTGATTCCTTGCCACATATCTGCTTCTTGGGGCTCCTGCTGCCCTCTGTCTAATGGTAGGGCTGGCCTGGAATGGCTTGTCCTACTTGCTGATGATTTCAAAACTGGCATTCGTTGCATGGACAGCATAGTTCTCATGGGATGGGAAAATAAGTGGAAGGTCACAAGCTCTCCAAACATAAATTACATTCTGTTCCTTGCAGCTTTCTAACAACATGTTTCCTCTCTCAGTTGATGAAATGCTTTAGGAGGCAGGTAAGGAACAGTCTGATGGACAGACAGGTGCATGCACAGTATTGGAGGTGATGATGAGTATGAGGTGGTGGTGATGGCAAAATAGCCCAACTTCCTAATGCCAGGCTGAATAGTTTAGTATAACAGGTCAGTTTCTGAAACAGTGCAGCATTCATGGAGAGTCAAGCCAAGGATGGGAACTTGTAAAATGTCAATCAAGATCTTTTAAACAACAGAATTCTTACCAAAACAAAGTGAAGTTCCTCTCTGTATGCCAGCTGGTATGAAACTAGATTCCCTTGGAGAGATCAGCAGGAGAAAACAACCTTCAAACACACTTCAGACAACATCCCTTAGTGACAGGGGCTTCACAAGAACTGTGTGACATGCAGCCGGCATTTTAAAAGAGAGAAGAGAAGAGAAGAGAAGAGAAGAGAAGAGAAGAGAAGAGAAGAGAAGCTGGATGCTTCTAAACAAATGCTACCAAGTCTTCCTCAAGAATATTAGAGGCCTGTGCCAGATGAGTGAGTGACACCAGTACATTGAAGACCAGGCAGTGGGAAAGGCTCACTGGTAGGGATCTTCTGCAGACAGAAAACAGGCTGCAGAATGATAAGGAACTGTTCAATACCTACTGAGTATATGCATCTCCTCTGTGGAAATTTGACAACAATGACAGCCAGCACAACAAAATAGCAGATAGTCTAAGCAAGGTCAGCCTGAACTGCTGAACAAAGCTTGCAGTTTAAGCATTCTCTGAATTCCATGGATTTGAATTGGACTTACTTGTAATGATCGACCCCGGGTGTGGGGCAAGAAAAGGGCAGATGGGTGGAAGAATAGATGCAGCGGTTGCTAGATGCAGTAGGCTCATCCTTAGCTGCCGTCCTTTCTGCATGCTTCTCTCTTTTCTTGTCAAGCCACCCTTAAATGAGTTTTTGAAGATGAGATACATCAATCAAATACATTGTATTGGAAGGGTCTGTAAAATTTGGTCTGCTTTTCTTTGGTGAAAGTGGGATATTCCCATTTTTCCCATTCTCTCTGAATCTCCACAGGGAAAATGAGCAGCGATGTAACATGTTGTGCTGCAAGTCAGACTCCAGTAGTCCAGTCCTTGCCTTTCTTCAAAACTGCTTCTAGGGTGCCACACATGGGTCCCTCATAAGTAAAAGAACTAGAGCCACGAGAACAGAAAAAGTGCAGGAAAGCATGTTCAACATGACGGTGACATTGTAAGTAGCATGAATTTTTAGGGATAAAATTGGTTGTTCATTCGATCATTTCCAGAGCATGTTTTGGCATGCAAGGGACGTACATTATCCTGTCCTTACAACTAGGTCAGGTAGGTCATAAGATGGTCATAAGCTTCTTTCTCTGATTACTCTGATGCTTAGTTTGTCTGTTTCAATTGTCTTTCTCTGGCTGTTTAGTGTGATGCTTGGGTTTTTGTTTAGTTTGGAATTGAAAAGAGATCGGTACATAAAGTATTTTGATCAGCCAGAAAAGCAGTATACAAGTATTTTAACTACCGCATGACATGCCAAATAAAAAGGGCATGTGATTGCATCGGATCCTTGTGCCAGAAGGGGGTCTCCTTGGATCACCCATAAAGCATGGGCTGGAATCATGTAGGGTGTGCAGTGGGAGAGGGTGCTGAACCCTCACTCCTGCCCACAGAACCAGCTCTGTAGAGAGCCCCGACTCCCTTAGGGATAGACAAGGGTAAGACAAGCATCTCTCCCTCCTTCTTAGCTGCCCGTGCAGTGCTTTCTATCACCTGTAGCCCTACAATGTTGCTTGACAGGAAACTGGCACATCTCGCCCTGTGACTCTCAGGTTGTGTGGCTGCATAGCCTGCTTAGCTCTTGAGTGAGATGCTGAACCTGAGTTCTTTTACAATCACCAGCACGTGCAGATCAGAAAGCCAGAGACAGCCATGGCTTCCAAAGGCATATGTGGGCTGTGTATACTATTAGTGATATCCCTGCCTAGGTGATACAGCAAACAGCAGGCAGGGGTGGAAGAGATATATGTGATAAGAGCCATTGAAAAATGATGGGGCACCTGACTGACCCACCTGGAAACAGTGCTGTTTGTCTGAGGATATATCTGTTGATAAAGAGGCCCTTGTCATTAAATTCCTTCCATCCCTCAAGATGGATCTTGGAAGAAGAGCTCAGCTATAATTCTAGCAGCTCTTCCAGCTCAGCTCTTCTGCTTTGCCTGTAGAAAGTCTTCAGCCCCTGGTATCTCCAGGCAGGGCTGGAGAAAGTGTCTTCCGTAAACAGCGGAGTTCATGTCAACCATACCAGACTAGACAGTCCCACAACCTGAGTCAGTGTAAGGCAGGTTTCTATGTTCCTTCCCACTAAAAGAAGTCCCCTCCAAGGGTCCAGATGAGCAGCAACAGCTTTTGAAAGGTGTCGGATAAAGTCTTTTAAATGGAGATATGACTTGAGGTATCCAAGGCAGCATCCCAGTTGTGGTGCTTGGCAGTTCACTTTGCTGCAGACACTTGGCTGTGGCCCTGATATGGACACCACAGTGGCTCTCATTCCTTGGATATCGTGGTTGTTACTTGCCATCAACTCATCTCAGTATTATGGCAACCCTATGAAGGAAGGCCTACCGAAATGGGCCGTCCTTGACAGCTGGATTAACAAAGCCAGACGTTAATCTTACATTGTGCAGCAAGTGAAAAAAAGTCAATGAATGTCAACATGGGAGTATTAGAGGCTGAAAGGAATGGAATCTCACTAAAAGGTCTCTCTTCAGGAGACAGAAAATCTCCCTCTGGTTCCATTCCTGCCACTGCCTGATTCACACCTCTAGAATGCGTTTTCATCAAGGACTTGTCAAGCCTCTTCTTTGCAGGTCTTTAGCCTTCCCTTAAGTCTGAGTTACTGGCTTTACAGGTAAGTTTTGTTTTCATTTAATTGACAATCTCCTTTTTTACAATTAATATTGAAACATTTTTATGGATTTTTTAAAAGAAATGTATCTACTTTGTGTGGTTTTTACCTTGTACACTACATGGTACAGTATAATTAAAAGCAGCCTAGAAATAATTTTAGATAGATTCCAATTACAAATCTCCATTTCAAGCATGGATCTATTTAAACTGCAGTTTTCATGTCCATGACATGTGGATAAACATTTGGATTTCTTTTCTTGCTCTGCTTTTGAACTGCCTAGTCTGATGAAAACTTCTGGAGAAGACAAATACTTGCAGAATTTTGCAAAGGTTTGGTTGGTTCTAATGAAGGTATTATCAGCTATGGATTTTGGGAAAATGTGCAACCACACACAAAGCATGAGGTTTCAGGAAAAATATGCAATTCCAAAAAAAGCAGTTCAAAACCCAAGCCATGTAAATCTTTGTTGCATTGATGAAAAAAATGGCTGATAGCAATGTGAAAAATAAAGTGAGTAGTCCAGCTGCTGTCAAAACCTAAACCCCAGTTAAGCATGCCCCTTTCTCCTCCTGCAGCCAACAGCATTCCCAATTGATTCTACTGCTCTTGTTTTCACTCATGCTTCCAAGATGAAGGAAATCATTTCAGGACAACTCGTGAGATGTGCTTGGGGTTATAGTGAGGGCAGTGATACCATGAAATAGCCAACATGGCATTCTTAAGAATCCTGTTCTGTATTTGTGCAACTGTTCTTAGGGTTTTTTAAAAAATCCTTCTCACTAAATAAAATGTAGTTGGAATTTGTGTAGTCTTTAGCACGAAACTTGAGCAGAATGCTGCTCTGTATTAGTGCGGTCCAATTTGCAGGATGTTCTGCTGTTCTGTGCAGGCTTCCAAATGCCGTGGAATATGGCTCTAAGCAACAAAGTATATGCCGAGAGCAGATGCAAAAGGCAAGTGCACAGGTGTATAGCAGCAGTCCCTGCCCCACTCCAGCAAAACTTCCTGTGGATGGACCTCTCCATGAACAGAATATGTGCACAACACTTTTTGATTGCTAACAGCCCGGAGCCTCTGTCTGGAGGCACCCTGAGTCTCATCATACATACAACTTAATAGGTCTTCTCAGCCTAACCAAAGGTTCTTGTAAGAACTAAATGGAATAAATCTCATGCATATTGCCCTGATCTCCTTGAAGGAAAGTAAGCATTACTACAGAATGATAATAATTAATGGTGGGGCAACTTACCCGACGGAATAAATTGTTCAAAGTGACACATTTATCCACTGTCCTGTCTCGTTCACAGAATTTTAGGCAGGAGCAGAGATGAGGTTGTTTTCCACTCTTAACCCTCCTGAGTTTTCTTTCTTTGACTTATACTCCACCCGCCTACCAAGGAAAATGGTGGTCAAGGCTGGTAACAAGCCAAATTTTAAAATAAAATGAAAAGTTGGTTAAGGGGCAATGCCTAACCCTTCAAACTCCCACCTTAGCAGGATGGAAGTAGCACAGAGTAAAGGATGCTTCCCGGAGCTGCCTATTCTGCAGGGCAGCCTGGCAGCGGATTCCTGCTGCTTCACTATAGTGCTCCAAAGGAGGAGAGACCAGGTTGAGATGCTAAAGGGGCACACTGTGTTTTGCTGGTGCAAATCTCTTCCCTTCTCCACGCCCCTGGAACACCCACCAAACTCCTTCTCAACCTTGGAGAAACAGCCGGTGCGGTTCTCTGCTGGCTATGATTTATCTTTCTATTTATTTATTACATTTATATGCCACACTTCTTAGCCAAAGACTCTCAGGGCAGCTTACATAAATGAGAATAAAACAACCGTAACACAGTACATGATGGAGGGGAAGGCATCGGAGTGCAGATTCCCAGCTCTAAGTGGTTTTCTGACTTTGACGCTAGGAATTCAAATGATCCAAATGCCCCCTAAATGCTGAACAAGAGCCCCAGGATTGCTTTGTAAAACAGTAAGAATGCAGATACATTAAAACACAGTTGAAAAACACAAGAATAAAAAGAAAAATAGCGTGCAGCTCAACAGACTGGCTTACATGCCAAAGGCATGAACCGTCCTGCCGTTTCTTCCATCTGTTTTCAGAAAACCCATTAAAGAGAAAAAGATGGAATAGTTTCACCGCACCTTCTAATTGGTAGCGCTAGGAGCCCAGCATCTGGAAGCACAATATATAACATCGGTGCATCATAGCTGGAGCAAAATATATACACATATGCTCCATTCCTAAAGAACAAGTTGAAGTCCAGAAACAGAAAGAGTTTGTGTTCAAGTCAGAAATAGGTTCCAGTGTACCATGTAAAGTGGCCCTTACTTTTAATTTAGGGCTGTTGATTTCGGTTAGACTGCCTGAAGCTATGCGTAAGATATTTTCAACATAAGTGCAAAAGTATTTGGCCAGGAATTTTAAAAGCATACATTCAAAACATTGTAAATCTGCAGATGGATCCACACAACTCGCCTTATTTTTGGGAAACTCTTAGTGACAGAAGCAGCATCTGTTAGCATGCATGTTAAACAGGAGTTGGCCCCTGAAGTAATTTGTTGGGGGTGGTGGTAAGGAATTGGCTTTTTAAATGGTCAGGGCAAACAAGACACAATTAGAGACACATTGCTCTCTTATCCTTAATTCAGAGTTCCCACAGGCATGTTTATGAACCCCAAGAGGGGGTGCTTTGTTGCCTTGTTAGTTTTAATTGCATTTTTTTCATTGCAGCATTTTAAGCAAGAAACTCGGTTCCTAACATGGATTTTGTATATTCCTACAACTGTGCTATTTTTGGGTCTAAGTTAGCTTTTCCCAACTATTTGGATCAGCTGTATTTTAACTTATTAATAAGAAATATGATCTTTATGGCTGTAGCAGGGAGGGAAAAATCTAACACAAAATGAAAAAAAGTTAGGAAGAAAACATTATGTGTGTGTAGCACTCCAAGTGAAACTCTCCACAGCTTTAGTTTCAAAACTCAGCATATGCAAGGTTCATAAATTCAAGTAATAAAAAGCAGGACAACATCTGTTCCACAGTGTGAGAATAAGAGGGAATCTGGACATTTGAGAAGTTTTTATACAGACGTTACATTCTGCATGACAACGTATGAGGGGAACGTCTACCAAAAGGGTGTTCTGAGGACTGCTTGTATTTCTTGGATTTTCCTACTCCTTTTCTGAACACGCATCTGATCTGTTCTAAGATTTGGGGAGGCTCAGCAGCACCATGTTTATTAGAATTTGTCTTTAGGATCCATTAAGCTAAGAGGCAATGCAGTCAGCTTCGGGGAGGACGAAGGTGTGTGACATTCCCCCACCCCTGCTGGTCCCATAAAGCCTTTTAAGTGAAATGCTTTCTGCATATCCTTCCTGTGCCTCGTGGATCAGAATCTGCTCTTTAATTCAATGTCAAGCATGTGAGAAATGTGTGTCCCAACCCAGCACAGCCGTTTAAAGCTTCCCAGCACCGTATTCCTGGCTATGTTAACCACTAATTACTGCTCCTAATAAAATCCCATGGTAGGCTGATTTAAAGTAAGGTTTGCTTAATTCCAGATCAAAGCCAAGCCTTCTTTAATTCATATCTTGAGAGATGAAGGATGTAATTGAGTTCATACATGGGCTGTTAAGTTAACTGCAATATTTGCTTCCTACTTAAAGCTGCTTCCTGAAGCCAGGATGGGAGTCCTTTTATCTAGCAGTGTGTATTTCAAATAGTAACACCACTGCAAGAAGGCTGTAAAGGCTGGTTGAGGGTGGGGTGGGATTCCTGCATCCTGATTACCCAAGATAAGAAGGTACTTAGGGTGGAAGAGAAGGTGGTGAGAGGTAAATTAGCTGTGAGCTCACAGATAAAACACCTTAGTAAGAAGAAAAGGCCACTAAGCAATTGCGCCTGCTCTTCCCTCCCCAGCTTCAGCTGGCTGCTTGTGGCCCAAGCAGCAACCGGCTTTGAGACCCACTTTGTGTCGCTGTGGGGTGTCCTGGAATTCCTCTGCCCAACAAGTGACTTCAGTCAACAGCCTGCACTAAATGCAAACCTCTTGAGAGATAAGCAAGGGCCCTGGCCTAGCATTCCATCCCCACCTTCCTTCTCGAAAGGCCAGGATCCAGAGCCTTGTGAAATGCTTTTCAGGAGCCCGTGGGTGAATCACAGCCTCATCAGAGGCAGATTTGGTTGGAAGTAGGGAACTGTGCATAGGACCCAGCATGTATGAACTAGAACCCCAAGGTCTAATCAACCAGAGCCAGGTACAAAAAACTTGGTACAGGTACAGCAGACCAAGGTTGTTTAGACCTTAGACACTGCAGACTATTCGGTCCATACACCTGCTGATCGTAGGCTGATGCACAGACAGCTCCATGTCTGCTCCTCCCCACTTGCATACCTGTCATCGCGTCTGACCAGGCCGAAGAGGAAGGTTCGACCTGCAGTGCTCTGTTTGCAGTGGCCGCTTCGCTGATACTTGTTGCCACATGGTCTTGCTGCGGCCAAATAGCGAGCGCTCATGCGCTTGCCCTTGCTGCCACAGTGGAGGCGTGGAAAGCTTCGCTGTGGCCTGCTCTTTCACTGGCATTCTTAACCCCTCCGTACAGTACACGGTGGAGTGAAATGTCTACCTCCCTCTCAGGTGGGCAACATGTGGCCTTTCAGATGTTCTGGGACTGCCGCTCATGTCAGCTCTAGCCAGTGGTGAGCACTGATGGTGGTCCTCCGGGCTACATGGTACACCTGCCACAGGGACCGGCCACCTGAATTCCACCCCCTCAGCAGCTGAATCACCTGCTAGGGCTCATCAGCTGTACTGGGGCCATGATAGTCTGAATCTCCAAACCCCTCGTACACTAAAGAGGATAGCCGAGCTGGGAATACACTGGTGAAAGCCCCCGCTTGGTTCAGTTTCATGATGTAACTGGGGTGGCCGGTGGTCTCGGTGGAAAATTTGCCACAGGGATTGAATATTTGTAAGGCCTTTGTCAAATTTAACATTTAAACTGGTTCTAAAGTGAGGTTTGATGCAGAGAATGATCAGCCAGCAAAGGGGCATTTTGTATGCACAGTGACATCTTTTGTAAGGAACAGTTTTCTTTGCGTGGCAGGAAATAGACAGGAACTCCCTAGAAACATGAGAGGTTAGCTCATGGTAGCTCCTTTTAGCTGGTTATGGAATCTCTCTGGAACTGCAGGCACATAGAGAAATACATTCTCTTGTGTGCTTTTGCAGACATTTGTGACTAAACTCTAAGACAGTGCCAGGCATGCTTAAACTGGTTGATTTCAATGGGCTTATGCATGCATAATTTTGTGTTGGGTTTGGGCCTGTGTTTAACACACACACACACACACACGCACACACTGCCTGAAAGCAGGAGTGGGTACAAAGTAGATCTTCAGATGTATATGCCCGCCCACCCCTTGAGATTGGCGGCAGAGGCCTTCTCCGGGAACCCTCTGTGAAGGAAATTAGGAGGGTGAGTACTCGGAGGAGGGCTTTCTCTGCGGTGGCGCCCAATCTATGGAATGTGCTCCCCAGAGAGGTCCGCCTGGCGCCATTGTTATTTGTTTTTCGGCACCAGGCGAAGACCTTTTTATTCAATTGTTATTTTAATTGTTAATAGTATTTATTCATTTTATTCTTTGGCCAGGGCGACTTAATTTATACTGTTAATTTATATTATTCTACGGAAGTTTATTTATGGATGTGAGCCGCCCCGAGGCTTCGGAGAATGGGGCGGCATAGAAGTCTCCTAAATGAATGAATGAATGAATGAATGAATGAATGTTTTGGAATTCAGTTCCCAGCAGCTCCTGCAAGCAAGGCCAATGCAGAAGAACATGGGGAGTTGAAGTCTCAAACATCTAAAGATCTACCTTCTGGCCACCCCTGCCTTATAGTAACTCAGAACTCTGCCCTTCTAATTCAGTATTGTGTGCTCCAATGGCCTCGGATGTGGTGTCTTCCAGATATTTCAGACAGTAGCTCTTGCAACTGCTCACTCTTGGCCATGGTGTCAGGGACTTATGGGAGCTGTAATCCTAAATCTTTATTTATCAGGTTGCCTAGTGCAGACCTATTATAATGGATGGCGGATCTCAGGCAGAAGAGTCTTTTGCATCCCATTCTTTTGAACTAGAAAGTATGTTCTAGTTAAGTTTCTGATTCAGCTGAAAAGAAATTGGACCTGTGGTCATGTTCATGCAAAGCATGTGCTTTTGGCACTATCAAGAAGCCACTGGGTGCAAACTTTTGCAGAGCTGGTGTACTGCACCCCACAGACTCTGCCTGCCAAACTTACAAGATTTATACCAAAAAGTCCTTTCCTTGGAGCTTTCTCAGCTGCAACCTCTTTCTCTTCAAGGCAGAAGCAGTGGGTCATGCCTTCAACCACTTCCTAGCTGCACAACCTAACTCGCAGCAAATCCAGCAGTTCTTTGATATTGTTACAGGAGATTTCTGGAGAAATAATAGTAGAATTTAGAATACTAATAAGAGTTCCAGAGGCTGTGCCGATGGGATGGATCCAAAGATTTTCTTCCTCTGCCTCCACTGGAAGAGCCTCCTTCACCAGAAGAAGGGAACCTTTGGATCCGACCCATTGAAATTTGTAAAATGTCTTAAGATCTGACAGAAAAAATATGTTGACAGCTGTTTAGGTCTTCCTTCTCCTTCTCCTGGGCACAGCAATTCTAAGTGTAGAGATCCACGAGAAGGCAGACTGGCTGGAGTTACTGCTGTGGAAAGTCTGCTACAGCCAGACCCTCTCTGGCCCTGGGTAGGACAGAGTCACTGGGAAACGGGAAACAAAGGGGGCAAGGGGAAAACAGCAACGAATGAGCAGCCTCACTGCCAAACAGAGTCTCTTCTCAGGACACCTTTGTCTGGGCCAGAGTAAGAGGCAGGTGAGCAAGCAGGTGGCAGTGGGGAAGAGGAGGGGCAACTCCGGGGGTTGCGACTGTCAGCAAGCTCCAGTTTGGATGTGGCCTCTCAACAGGTGCCCAGCGGTGTCTCCCCTTGATGCCAGGCCTGCTCATGACACACCCATGGTCCATTCACCAAGACTGGCAGCCGAGGGGCCCCCATTGCCTACTGTGGATGCATTCAAACAGCACTCTTCCCCCTCCCCCCCCCACACACACAGGAAGAGTGTCTGGTGAGCAGACCAAGGAGCGGACACAGCCAGATGCCCTTGCGGTACACTCTAGTTCTGCAGCTACATACAGTCTTGGGTCACCACCAGTCCTAAAGCCCTCTTTTTCCTTATCTCCAACAATGCACCTGACCGCTCCCCACCCTGAGCCCCTCCAGACAGTTTACCTTACAAGTCTTATCAGCAAACATAGCCAAAGGTCATGGATGATGGGGATTGCAGTCTGCATCAGGGGAACATGGAAGGTGGGAAACTGTCCTGAGGGTTCTCTTTTTGGCTTGTTTCTAATTGCAAATAAATACAAGACATGGCTGAAAGGCCGGCGGTCTTTCCTGAGCAGCACAAGGATGAATGGTGTCTTCAAGAAGGAACAGCACATGCATGGTCATGAAGCCCTCTTTGCTGTTTGGCTCTTGCCTTCGAAAAGAGGGGATTCTGGAAGTTGTAGTTCCAACACATCTGTAGGGTGCCCAGTCGGAAAAGGTTGGTTAAGGGCCAATCATTTGCCTTCTGCATTTGTGTGTGAGTTTGCTAAAAGCATGTTTACCTGGGCAGCCATGTGTAACAAATGAGAATCCCCCCACCCCCAACAAGAGGCTGGCAGGAGTTGGAGGGAAGAGACAAGCATTTCTTAATGCTTTCTCCAAAATCTCCAAGCCCCCAAGGTTTAATTATCGTGTGCAGTCTAGTGTTGAATGGTGGTGGGGGAGGGGAAAGAAGGGTCTGTAGCGTGATAGGAAGATTTTCACACTGATTCACACAAAGGAATGGGACCGTTAGGTGATGGGATAAAAGGCCACGGGTGGAGGAGAGGGAGGGATTCTGCTCTTACTTCAGGGAGAACCACAAAAAAGTGTCATTGTTGCAGAATTAGAAAATATGGAATCTTTCTTCCTCCAGTGGCCTGTCAGATAGACAAATAGGATTATAACATAACTGCAAAGGAAACATGTGAGAAATTCAGGAATTAACTTAAAACAGGCGGCCCGGGTATGGGGAGGGGCAACTACCACCCCCTTTCTTGGCCTTTGTATTTAGCTCATTTCAAGTTATGTTACTGGTTTAGCAGAACTCAAAGGTGAAAAGGCTCCCCTTGCTGTTCCTCATTCTGCCAACTGTGTGACCTGAAGAGGATTAAAGATTTGTTCAGTCTCTTTTCCTAGGGCTCATAATGTACCCTCCACCCCCCAGCAAAGGCTTACATACTAAGCCCTTCTTTTGTTACCAACTCTTGCCAATTAGAACCCAGCCTTTCCCATTCAAAATAATTGGGGCTTCCAGTTTCCAAGTTAAGTTATACAATATCTAGAAATTAGAGGCATATATCTTGAAGAGAATAGTTTCTTGCCATCCCCTAAGGCCAGGTCCCCTCTTACCCTAATTCTGCAAGCTCTCGGTAGAAAAATAAACTGTGTGGAGTAAAGTTGGGTGTCTATACTGGTGTTTGGAAAGATATAAAAATTAATACCTGTGTGCTGCCATTTGAACTTTGTTCTTCAGTTTCTTCCATTTTTGGGGAGTACTGGATGCACTTCAGGCTAAAAATGTGGAAGACTGTGATGAATCCTAGGAAGGCAAGGTGTTGGAGCAGGTGGTGGCGGGACAACTCCAAGCACTCTTGGATGAGACTGATTATCTGGACCCATTTCAGTCTGGCTTCAGACCCGGGTACGGTACTGAATCTGCCTTGGTCGCCCTGCACGATGACCTGTGCAGGGAGAAAGACAGGGGGAGTATGTCCCTGTTGGTTCTCCTGGACCTCTCAGCGGCTTTCGATACCATCAACCATGGTATCCTTCTGGATAGGCTAGCGGGATTGGGGGCACTGCTTTGCAGTGATTCCGCTCCTATCTCAATGGCCGATTCCAGAAGGTGGTGCTGGGGGACTATGACTCTGCACCATGGCAGCTACGCCATGGAGTTCCGCAGGGTTCCATCTTGTCCCCCATGCTGTTCAACATCTACATGAAACCACTGGGAGAGGTCATCAGGTGGTGTGGGCTGCGGAATAATCAGTATGCTGATGATACCCAGCTCTACCTCTCTTCCTCTACCAATCCAGGTGAGGCAGTGGCTGTACTGAACCGGTGCCTGGCTGAGGTAATGGGCTGGATGAGGGCCAATAAACTGAAGCTCAATCCAGACAAGACGGAGGTCCTGTTGGTAAGCGGATCGGGCTTCGGGGAAGGGGACCTTGACCTTGTCCTGAATGGGGTTGCACTCCCTCTCAGGGACAAGGTCCTCAGCTTGGGAGTGCTCCTCAACCCAGAGCTTTCATTTGAAGTTCAGGTGACAGCGGTGGCGAGGAGCGCTTTCTTTCAGCTTCGGCTGATCCATCAGCTGCGTCCCTACCTGGAGAATGACTGCCTGGCGACAGTGACACACACGTTGGTAACTTCCTGACTAGACTTCTGCAACGTGCTCTATGTGGGGCTGCCCTTGAAGACGGTCTGGATACTTCAATTGGTGCAAAATAGAGCTGCCAGGCTACTGACGGGGACTGGGCATTATGTTCACATGACTCCAGTCCTCCGTCAGCTCCACTGGCTCCCCATTGAAGTCTGGGCCCAATTTAAGGTGTGGGTTATTACCTATAAAGCCCTTAACAGCTTGGGTCCTGGTTGCCTAAAGGAGCGCTTACGTCCATATGTGCCCTCCCGCTCCTTGAGATCAGCGGGAGAGGCCCTTCTCCGGGAACCCTCTGTGAAGGATATTAGGAGGACAGGTACTCGGAGGAGGGCTTTCTCTGTGATGGCGCCCAATCTATGGAACGCACTCCCCAGAGAGGTCTGCCTGGCCCCGTCATTATTTGTTTTTCGGCGCCAGGCCAAGACCTTTTTATTTAAACGGCATTTTAATTGTTAGCTTATTTACTGATTTTATATTGTTGGTCAGGTCATTTCCAATTATATTGTTTTTATAAAATTTATATGTATTTATTTATTGTTGTAAGCCGCCCCGAGGCTTCGGCGAATGGAGCGGCATAGAAGTTGAATGAATGAATGAATGAATGAATGAATGAATGAATGAATGAGGCATCGGAGTAGGATGGCCATATGTCCTACAGCAGAGATAGCAGTGCTTTATTTGAAGAGCTGTACACAGTTAGCGCTGGGAAGCAGATCAGAGCCGTAGATCATCATACAGGTCACCCGGCAGCAGAATTACAGTTCTGTTTGTTACATTGATATCCTGCCTTTCCTCCAAAGAGCTCAAGGTGGCCTACTGCAGCCCCCTCCATTCCATGTTGTCCTTGCAACAACCTTGTGAGGTAGGCTAAGCTGGGAATTTGAGATTAGCCCAAAGTCACCCAGTGAGTTCCATGGCTAAGTGAGGATTAGAACCCAAAGCTCCTTCATCCCAGTCCAGAACTCTAACCACTACACCACACTGCCTCACAGCCTTCTCCACTATGGTGAGATGTACCATATTCTTATGAAAATATTTATGGTAATTATTTCTAAATTGGTATCTATACAAATTGAGATCTGCAAATTAGATGCAAATTGGTGTTTTCTTTTGTGCTCTTTTTGTGAGTGTGTATTAAGTATTTCCTCCTTTTTGGTAATGCTCAAGTGGCCACTCTGCTTCTAAGAAGCACACACAGGTTTTTGCTGTTTTTTTAAGGGAAAGAGGAATGAGAAACTAGAAATGCTGCCTTCTATGTAATAGTGTATTTTTGTATGTGTGTGTCTCTCTGTGTTAATAACAGCTGCTGTTAAGGTGACAATTATTTGGCACAAAGTAAACCTCTCCAAGGAAACACATCATCAATCCAATCCAGCATCCATGTGCAAAATGAATGTTGCACAACTGGATTCCCTCTTCTGGAAAAGTAATCATACAAGATTCCTCTGCATGCAAAAAACAACTCTCTGTTCGAAAATCTTGGATGAACCTACGTAGGTTTCTCAGCACGTGGTTTCATAAAGGAATCTAGTCTTGCTCTTTGGCAATGCAAAATAGCTACACACACACACACACACACACAAAGGGGGGTGGGGCGTTGCCTTAGTGCAGGTGTGGGCAACTTGTGGCCTTCTAGATATTTTGGCCTGCAACACCCATTAGCCTTAGCCAACTTAGCCAAAGCCGGTGGATAGGAAATTGTGGCAAAGCTACAGTGACTGAAATATGTGCAGTGGTACATCTGAAACAAGGCATTGGGCATGATTCTCCAAGAACTGCTGTTGAGGCCTCACAGGTACACACACAGAGAGCCTGGCTTTTTTTTTTTTTTTTTTTTGTTACAGAAACTCAATTGTCTCAATTAATTACTCCAACTGAATAGCTCTTCCAAAAAGGTCTGCCATACAATATGCAAAGATGGTGCTGATCCTGGCCACAGTGTTGTAAGCTACAGCTTGGTGTTTGACATGGCAATATGGAAGGATCTCTGAATCAGTCAGCCTGACTGGCCCAAAGTTACCCAGTGACATTTTGACACCCTCCCCGCCGGCCACCTGCATCCAGGGGCAAACCAGAGTCCAGGCACGCGAGCGTCTATTCTAGTTGTACTGCTTTCTAGAATACAGAGAATCACTTCACTGATTGATTGCTGAGTGGCTGTCATTCTTTCCTGTGTCCAGAGTCCACTTTGAAGGAAAGATTCTGTGGACTGTTGCACCATCAGAAGCCTCTTCATTTTTTAGGAGATTTGTCTGAATGGCTCAACAGCCACAGCCACACAGAGATTGCTAACAAACCAGCATATCTGAAAGAATACCTTCTCCCACATGTGCTTGCAGTTAATTTCTTCATGAGAGGCCTTATTGTTATGTCTACCAAGAGAGGCTAGGTTGCTGGGTTCAAAAGACGGCCCTTTTCTGTAGCAGTACCTCAATTACGGAATTTTTTTCCAAGCAAGGTCAGGTGTACTCCATCCCTGCAAAGTTTCAGACTAACAATAAGGCCTGTACTGATCTGTCAGGCTTAGATGAAGCTTAATGATGTTTTGGCCTATTTTAGAGAAGGTTGTTCCTCTTTTTATTTTGCTGCATATTATTTTAAACTCTGCATTGTTCTCCGGGCCTCAGAATACAGAAACACCATGTATGAATGCTTTTAATTGATGGATTCATGGCTTAGCTAAGGGTGCAGTCCTATGCAGGTTTAGTCAGGGGAAAAGTCCTATAACTCCCGGCCGGCCAGCCACACCCCTCAGTGCTCAAACAACCTCAGCAGCCTGGGTATGCTCGGCATGACATGGCAGTCATCGCAATCCTGGGGCCATATAAAAAGTGGTGCTTGCAGGCACTTTGCCTGATACAACAGTTCCTCTGGGTAAATTAACCAAGGCTGGACTGTCACGCCCAGGCCAGTGTTTTCTCCTGCGGTGCTCTTTGTTGCTGCGGAAGCCTTTCACTGCGTGAGAGGTGCAGCCCCAGTCGGTGGGGCCCTCCCTCCTGAGGCGGCGACTGAACGAACTGGCTCTCCTCTTAGAGCAGGGATTTTCTGCAGCTTGCAGAACAGTGGGGTGCCTCGCATTCCCGGCATGTTTCCGCGGGGTCTCTTTCCATGTTTTCAACATTCCGTTCCAAAGCAGAAAGGGATGAAAACGGAAGTTGGCATCGTTGCACAATTTGGTCTCTTGCACCAAGTTTAAGCAAAGGTATCCGAAACCACACAGCTGGAGTGGTACGTGTGAGTGCCACATTAAACAAGAAAGAAAATAACTCCTTTCCCCAAATCAAACAGTACGGACTAAGAACTTGAATTCGAATAGGAACATGCAACACTGTAAAAGGGCCAAGAGTTAAAAGGGGTAGTAGACCTCTCTGGACATGTTTTCCACCATTAGGAACAAATAACTTCATCCTGGCCTAGCTCCCTTTCGTGAGTCAAAACCATTAAATGTTGGTGGGTGCCAGGCAAGGCACTCTCAGTGGCTCCCTTCCCTTAGCAATTGTAGCTTTTCAGCACCAGTGTCACCAGCTGGTTCCTCCAAACATTTTTGTTCCACCTGCAACAAAAGGATCTATGTCACAGACACAGCAGTGTATCAATAAAGGATTCATAAGTTATGTATAGCCGTGCAGAAAGGTAGATGCATGTGCAAACAGACCAAACTCTCCCCACTTCCACAAAAGCCAACCTGTCAGTGATGAATCAGCAAAGGCTGAAGGTGCAGGTACAACCCCCTCCCTTCCTAGAACAATGGAAGAAATAGGATGGTGCAGCTGAAAACAAAGCCATGCTCCCAAGGGGACATCAAACCACAATTTGAGTGCACACCTGCTCTCCAAAAAGAAAAATACACAAGGAAACCTTACACACCAAAGTCATAAATGTGTATTTACTTATGACAGATAGCCAGTGTGGTGTAGTGGTTAAGGGCATGGAACTGAGACTCAGGCGACCTGGGTTCGAGTCCCTGCTCAGCCATGGAACCCACTGGATGACTTTGTGCCAGTCACAGACTCTCAGCTCAACCTTCCTCACAGGGTGTTGGTGTGGGGATGAGACTGAGAGCAGCAGGAGGAAAATGATGCAAGCTGCTTCGAGTTTGTTATAAGAAAAAAGTGGGATATAAATCTCAATAAATAAATGAGGTCTGGGCAAATATGGAATTAAGCAGCGGAAGTACAGGGAGGGAGATCGTTTGACAAGTTTATGGAGTGCCACAACAGCAAGAGGGTCATTCCAACCATGGCGATGGGATGCATGCGGGGGTGCTTGCCCGTGTGTGGAAACGGGCTGCTGAACCAGGATCAGGCATCATCCGCGGGGCAAGGCAGGCCTCGTGCCAGGCCAGTCTCCTTGCTAGACATTCCAGGGTGCTGGAGAGGTGGCGCTACTGGTGCTGCAACAACTGGCATGCTTCACCAACTTCTGCTATGCATGATGCCATCACTCAGTTCAATCTTACTGCCCTCTGAGGCAGAGAAATCAAAGGTGGGAAAGCACCAATAACAGGAAAGGGTGGAGGGAGCATGAAATCTTAAAGGTATATGGACAGGTTGGCCTAAATGCATTCTGAAAGATAAGCCTTCCTCAGGGGCACTAACAAATCACACCAGTGTATTGTGCTTTTTGTTTAAAGCCGGGTCAGACAACTTACAGCCTGCGCCTCCCTTATTTTTTTTTAATAAACCCCTTTCCTGACAGCAAATCCTCCAGTGTAACAGCAAAGGGGGAATTTCCTTCAGACTGAGAAAGCACTCCTTTTTTGCCTCCCCTGTGTCACCAAATTTCAACAGCAAATTTGGCGATGAAGCACGGGTGTGGCGTCAGTGGGTCCTGGGACAGGGAAAATTGGCCCCCGGGTCTCCTGAAGTTTCCCAGCAAAGTTTTAAGCATTTCCATACTGCTTTTTAGCCCAAAGGCTTCCAGAGCAGCTGATAAATATCAGGAGTAAGACAGCCTCTGCCCTCAAGCTCCTAAGCTAAACAATCTGCCACAAAAGGAAAAGGGGATAGGAAGGGAGGAGGAAAAAAAGATCAGGGACCAGTTTGTAATGTTACAGTTCCTATGGCAACCAGCTAGGTTGGAAGCAATTCAGGTGGCCAGATGGAATGGCTGCCAGCAATCTGACAGGTGGTGAAAACCAAAGGCAAAGCTGTTCTTTAGTGTACCTGTAACCTAATCTTTCTCTTTGTACACCCTTGAGATTTCATCTCCCACCCTCCTTTTTTCTCCCTGGGTTTCAAAGCCGCCACAGTGCTAAAGCACCTCTGCAGGCAGCAACCGACATGGAGTTCCCCCTTCCTGTTGGAGCCACAAAACAGCTTTTGTGGAGCACAGGCTGTTTGCTTCCTTCCAAAAAATGTCAAGCTGTCACAGTGTGAACCACAGCAGCACAGGAGCCATTTCTGCACTGCTGGATCCCACATCCCTCCAGTGCAGTCTGTCAGAGAAACCACGACGTAGGGCAGGTGAGAAAGCGTGTCCTTCCCATCCTAGGAATGGGCAGATTCTTCTGGTCACTTCTGAATCGTCCTGGCTCCCATGCGATTGCCTGTGGGACCGTGCCCGGCTGCTGTTGCCTTTCCAGCCCATTGGCATGCACAGGTGCTGCTTGTGGAATGATTCCGGAGAGGGAGTGGCAATGTGTACCATCATTTTGGCTGTACGTGTCAGTCATGTGCCTGCTGCTGCATGGAAGGATGGGTTCATCCAACAGCTGGACTTCCCACACCAACCTCAGCCAGGCTTCAAGCTCTCTGGCAACCTCACGTAGTACCTTATGGTGAATGCACCTCAAGGACGAAGAAATATCTGAATTATATATCTGGCATGGAAGAGGGTCATACCTGATACTTGCCCCAAATGGTCCATCTTGGAAGGATCATCTAATGATCTAGCCATCCATCTATCTCAAGTATTAATTTGGGTTAAGAAAGGTACATGGTCGGCATAAATTGCAGAATCCCAGCTCAAAAATGTTAGAACTTAAATATTACATTCCCTGCACAGGGCTGCATATTAGGTGATATAGGTAATCAATGGTAGATTGGTGTATATGTATCACCAAGGTAGGCTTCTGCTGTGCTAAGCTTGATCTCTGTTCAGGTAAACAAAAGGAGTTCAGAAAAATGGAAGTGATGTCTGAAGCATTGCCTTTGATACTCCATCTGTCTTTCGTCACAACCTGTGAAGAACAAGGTAGCAATTCAGTTCCATGGAATGAAGGCTTTAAAAAAGTGGCATAATTTCCATTGCAAACTGTGATTTCATTTATCTCCCCTATCTCTTTTTGTCTATTCTTAATTTTAATGTGCAATATCTTAGGGAAACAAAATTCCCTTTTTGTAATCAACTCTCTGCATGACATCTTCATTACTCATCCCCTGCATGGCTCCCAGAATTGCCTTTCCCATTTTAATAAAGGCCTCTATTGGAACATGTCACATTTTCCTGAGGTTATGCCACATTCCATTGTCTAGAATGGCAATTCTGGATATTGCACTGGGACACGTTTGGCACCGGTGGACATCCTCCTAGAATTCCTGTTCATGCGAACAATGTCATTTCTGAAACAGGAGTTCCTAAAGGTCAAAGAAGACATTGCTTTATACCTATATCCAGGGCTTTTTTTTTTTTTTTTTTTTTTTT